>NC_091480.1:34387914-34392914 GCF_036971445.1 Narcine bancroftii | reverse complement strand
CAATTACACGATTGACAAATACAATAGTATTGTGATCTTAATTCACCTGTAACACATAGCTTAAATGGAACTTTGAGAATAGTTGCGAAATGATGTTTAAAAAGCCATAGACTTAAAGTAAAGGGGAAAGGAAGGCTTGAATTCATGACAGCAGGTAACCCCAAGCAGCTGCATCTATAAGAATTTGAAAGAGAGTTACTTATGGAATAGAAGGAAGCATAGCAACCTATTTGAATTTTGTATGAACCCACAAGCAGCAAGCAGGTAAGTTAGACTATTTTTGTGCAAGGTCATTTGTAGAGAATACAGGATACAGAGGCAAAGCAGATGAGGATTAGACTAATGGAATTGATCTGAGAGGAGTCATTATATACTCAAAGATTTGAATGGTCTGTGTTGTAATCAATAAGTAGATATTGGTTGATATTGAAGAGAATTTAGTTTATTTCCCATCCCCATCTCACGGGATGTTCTATAAAGAACATATGAGTTCCCAAATTCAACAGAAAGTCTCTTCCTCTGACAATGTAACATTCCTTTGAATTATATGTAAGTGTCCACTTTGAATCGAATTACTTTGGTCTCTGGCTTTAGGGCATGACAAGAGGATTCAAGATTCAAAGGCTCGAGGCCTGCAACCAAATCAATCCTGACACCTTTAAAATGCATAATCATGGAAAAATTGTTTATTTTTTATATTTGGTGTTGGTGCTGCACAACTGCTCAGCAAAAGGAGGTGTAAGGTGCTCCTTCCGTCTGATAGCCTACAGGTCACCCTTGGGCAAGGTGTTGCACCTGTTTAGACTCCCAATCAGGGTCATGTGAAACCATGAATTGCAGATGGCGGATGGTTTTTACAAGCAGATTCTATAAATTTGTATTTATGGTTCTAAAACTAAAAACATTGAGCAGATTAATCTGCTGATCAATGGCCAGGGTTACCCATCCCATACGGACACTGCAACTGAAGAAGGCAACGGGAAACCACTTCAATGTTTTTCCCTTGTATAATCATGAACTCAACATCGACCACAGTCTCAGCTCAAAGATGGAGCCTTCACCGAAGGAGAACAGGGGAGTCAAAAACTAAGATTCGGAGGGTCAAAGATCATGATGGATGGAGAGACATGATTGCCCACACTGAACAGCAAGGGATCTAAATATAAAGATATATATAAATAAAGTAAATTAAAGTCTCCAACCATTTTGCAATTGGTAGCAAATTTTTTTGTATTAATTGAAGTGAAAATTATTGTTAATGATTCATTTTCAAGTTGTTATAAAGTCACTAACAAATAATTATCCTTGATATTTTAGTATTTCTAAGGAGCTATTGGTTAGAGTAAAACAATATGGTAAATATAGCACATGTAATGTGGTAAATTATCCTAAAGAAAATAATGAGGCAGCAAAGTTTTTCAGAGACGACTAAATTAATAATTCACTAGTTATTTAATTGTTTCTCAAAATACAATCGGTTTATTAATAATTTTAATTGAGCAGCTGCCAGCTGAGGTTTGGAACTTATGGGCAGGACACTTGGTTCTACAGATTGAGGTCAAGTATTTGCCACAAGCTGAATATATTTGTCAGACAACTTCCTTCAATAATAGAAACCCCACTGTCATTGGCTGATTAAACTAAGCAATTAAATTTTGTTGGTATAAACATTTATCAATACTGGTTATTTTAACAAAGTTACAGCCTGATTAACATACCTTTGTTATTTTCGAAAGGCATCAAATAATTAGCAATAGTTTGTCCCCTTCATCTGGAGGGAGTGGGAAAATTAATCTCTAGGTCAAATGTTCCTACATTGAATTCTACTTAGTCCTATACTAAGGAAACCTTTTTATTCTAACATGAACAAGAAGAACCAAAGATTATTCAAGGCATTGTTCTGAAGGAAGGTCATTGATCTTAAATGTTAATTCTGTTCCTCTCTCTACAGATACTGTCTAACCTGCTGTGTTTCAAAAAAACCTCCTCCTTTTACTTCTGACTTCCAGAATCTGCAGTATGTTGCTTTTGTTTATGAACTTCATTTGATTTGCCAACTGTAAGCAGCAGGCTCTAGGCAACATTCACAAAGGTTTAGGGTTTACCGTCATTGGCTGATGAGGACATCAGTACCAAAGAAATACTTTGCTGACCTCAGCTCTGCTCCTTCCTGGCAGGATTAGAGCCTTGCTCTTTCTGTTGAACTTTGAGGCAATTTCAGCCAATTCTCTTTAAGTAATATTTTTTGATTTACCGTAAATATTCATGTATAATGGAAAAGATTTTCCCCCTTTTTCCCCTCAAAAATAGGGGGGGTCACATTATACTTGAGAGTAAATTTTAAAAAAAATTTCTGCAGGCGAGCGGGCGAACGGCAGCGTGACTCAGGTGGCCGAGGGGAGGGGAGGTCGTGAGAGACAACATTGTGAATTGGGAGGGTGAGGGGGGGTGGGTCGTGAGAGACACCAGCGTGATTTTGGTGGGTGAGGGGTGAGGGGGGTCATGAGAGACACCACCGTGACTCGGGTGGGTGAGGGGAGGGGGGGTCATGAGAGACGGCAGCGCGACTCAGGCAGGTGAGGGGAGGGTGGTCATATTTTACACGAGGGTAAAAATTTCCCCCCTTTTCCCCTCAAAAATGGGGGTGTTCGCATTATACACAAATATTTATGGTAGTTCATTATTCCTGACCATCAAAACAGGAGTTCTTTACATTACTCTACCAATGCTTTCTCCAGAGTTGTGACCTTATATTTCTATTCTGGATTTGTTTTCTGGTTATTTCAAAATATTAAAAGTTTTTATGAAATTGGCATGTATTTGGTGTCGGCACCAAAGCAACACTTCACATTTAGCAACATTTCAAACTGATCACATATATTTCATTGTCATTTGAACAACCCAAGATATTTAGCGACGGTCAGCTAGCCGAATTAATCTGGAACTTGGCTGATTGGCGATGATTGATGACTGGTTCATATTAAGCATTTTAAAAATGATTAGTCAGAATGTATGGTAACGTGAGCCTGTGCCGCCCAATTGCACCTAATGAACCTACAACCCCTGATACGTATTTTTTTTTGAAGGGTGGGAGGAAACCGGAGCCCCTGGGAAAATCCCACGCAGACACGGGGAGAATGTACAAACTCCTTACAGATAGCACGGGACTCAAACCCTGGTGCTGCAATGGCAATGTGCTAACCGCTACACCAACCATGGTGCCCATATGAGTGGCGGATTATTTTCAATCCAACAATCCAGCCCCGGATTATTTTCAATCCAACAATCCAGCCCAATCCGATTCAACTGGACTGGGTTAAGAATATTTTAAACTGGAAACTTATCTTTAAACCACTTCTTTTTGGGATCCACACAGCTGACATCCTCTGCTGTCCATGAACCCAGGCTGTCAATAGCTCAAATCCCTTAAAGCAGCTGTCACTCACTGGTTTCCCCAATTGGAAGACCACTTTCCACCCACTAACTACCAAACCCTGAAATGGCCTCTATGACCCATGCTCTCCTTCCCCAAACCCCAACTGGGTCTTCAATTACAGAAGTGCTCATCCTCTCGCTAATTATTCTCCTTGACAACCCCTATATCTCATCGGTATTGTCTCAGCCCTGGGTAGTACATTCCTCTTCTGAAGATGCAGAACACAAAAGGCAAAAGGATGACGTTTTCAGCAGAAAGCTCCTATCTAAAATAATTTCAGATGTACCCCAACAAGATCATATCATTCACCAAGTTCAAGGGGTCTGCTGAGAATCTGAACGAGTGCACCAAGGCTGTCACACACTTCATCAAAACAGCTGTGGATGAGTGTGTCCACGCCAAAACATTCCTGGTTTTTTCCAAAGAGAAGCCCTGGGTGAACAATGAAATCCGGAACCTGCTGAGAGCCAGATCACAAGTATTTAAGTCCAGAGATCCAGATCAGTACAGCAGGAGCAGGGATGACCTGCGGAAAGCTATCCCTGGGTGAAGTGGAGATTCTGAAAGAAAATGGAAATAACAAGGGTGACCCGACAGCTGTGACAGGGCATAAATGCCATAACCTGCTACAAAACCAAATCTAGTAAAGTAGCAGACAGCAAAGCTTCTCTCCCAACGGAACTCAATGCCTTCTATGCCCGATTTGACAACAGTAACAGCAAAGAACAGGGATACTGATGCCCAAGAAAAGTGCAGTAACCTGCCTTAATGACTATCAACCAGTAACACTTACATCAATAATGACAAAGTACGTTGAAAGGCTGATGATGAAGCAGATCAGCTCCTGTCTGAGCAGCAACATGGATACGTTCCAGTTCGCCTATCGTAGCAAGAAATCTATGGCGGGATTCCATCTCACTGGCTCTACACAAAGCCCTGGAACACCTGGACAGCAAAGATGCATACATCAGAATGCTCTTACCAGCAAACTCCAAACCTAGGAGTTTACACCCCACTGTGAAACTGAATCATGGATTTCCTCACCTCCAGACCACAATCAGTGAAGATTGGTAAGAACATCTCCTCCACAATTTCCATCAGTATCAGAGAACCACAGGGCCGTGCTCTTGGCCTCCTGCTCTACTCACTTTGCACCTACAACTGTGTGGCTCGGTACAACAATAACACCATCGACAAATTTTCCAATGGGATACCACTGTAGTGGGTTGTATAAAGCAAGTGTATAAGTCAGCGTACAGGATGGAGCCTGAAAACTTGGTTGAATGGTGCACCAGCAACAACCTTGCACTCAGTGTCACCAAAACTAAGGAGCTGATTGTTGACTTCAGGAAAGGAAAGCCAGAGGTGTACAATCCAGTGAGCATTGGGGGATCAGAGGAGGAGAGTGTGAGGAAATTTTAAGTTCTTGGGAGTTACTATCTCGGAGGATCTTTCCTGGACCCATCACACCAATGGCATCATGAAGAAAGCATGTTAGTGCCTCTATTTCCACAAGAGTTTGGGGAGGTTTGGTATGACACACAGGCAAATTTTTACAGGGGTG
>NC_091480.1:34372914-34382914 GCF_036971445.1 Narcine bancroftii | reverse complement strand
CAGTGCCTGCGAACCGGGTTCGAATCCAGTGCCACTTGCTAGGAGTTGCTATGTTTTCCCTGTGATTGGCGTGGGTTTCCTCCAGCTGCTCCAGTTTCCTCCCACCCTCCAAAACGTAAGGGCTTTGTAGGTTAATTGATGTATTTGGGTGCACTGACATCATGTAGCGGGGTGTGGACTGCACCAGGTGACACTATCAGAAGGGGGTGACACCAAAATGACTGTCTATAAAATTTTTGTGCAGTGTTTCAATAGAAATTTATTATTTTTATAAAAAATATCCCTGTAGTTAATTATAACAACAAAAACATTTTTCGTAAGCACAGCTTACATGTATCCATATACCTACAAGGCTAAAACTCAATGCTAATTTACTTTTTGAACCTTCTAATGTGCTCTGGTCAGAGCTGTCATTATTACCCACTTATAATGACGCTTCAAGTCACGTGGTTTCATCTGCACGCGCTACAAGCACTCGCTGTTGTGCAATAATATTGAAATTTAAAGGTGTAATTTTAATGTTGTTGTGTTGCATCTCCCAATGACTCAACCTCTTCACTATGCCTGCAGGAAACTACAGTAAAGAGAATAATATGGTAGGAAGGAGTATAGTTTTGAAAAAATGAGTCAGAAAATATATAATGAGCAGATGTTCATATCTGGCAGAATTCTACGTTTGACCTTGAAGTGGTTGGAGATCAGGAAGCTGGGAGGAGTACTGGAAAAGTAAAGTCTGAGTGGAGTGGGATGGTTGGCAAGGAGTTAGTGGAACGCCTTTACAGTGCCAGCCATCGGGACTGGGGTTTGAATCCCATGCTGTCTGCAAGGAGTTTGTACATTCTCCCCGTATCTGCGAGGGGTTTTCTCCGGGGGCTCCGGTTTCCTCCCACCGTTCAAAACGTATAGGGGGTGTAGGTTAATTGGGCTCCACAGACTCGTGGGCCGAAAGGGCCTGTTACCGTGCTGTATGTCTAACTTAATTTTTTTAAAATGAGGAGATAAGCATCGTTCACTTCTCTAGGATGCCTTAAAGTTAAACTTGACTAATAAATTACTTTAATTGTTATTTTTATTAGGCAAACAAACACAGCAGCCAGTTTTCAAACAGTAACATTGAAGAAGTTGTAGGAAATTAAATGCCTAGTAAATTTATTTTATTGGCTTGTTTGAGGGATAAACGTTGGCAAGGAAACTGTTCCTTTTCAAATAGTACGTGGAATCTTACACCAACAGCCTTTGATTAGCAGCTCATCCGGAAGATGGAACTTATCTCTGGGCATTGTGTTGAACTGAAGTGTCAGCATATATTGTGTGTGCTGAGTCTGAACACCCACTCATACTTATGCAGCAATAACAATCTATTTTTTTTAAAATATCCAGAACATTCCTATCAAAGATGAACAAAAGCAATACAAGACATTGGAATGTGACTGCTGTGTTTCATTCTATCAGGGTCCATCTTGTGTTCTGTTCAATATGCAAACACTATTAAATAGCAATGTGTACCACCCTCCAAAGTGTGCCTTGAACCCATGACCTTGTGATTTAAGAGGAAATGTACATCCACTGAGCCAAGGGTGACATTTTACAACTGTTGCTATGTTGATTTCATGTTGATTTTAGCAACAGTGGGGTTGAAGTAAGCTTGGCAAACAGAACCTCGTTTTCTTCTCACCAGTATGTTTCCTGGTAAAACAGCGCCTGGAGATTGCAGGGGTAAAACAGAAAAAGTCTACAGACGTTGTGGTTGAAGTAAGAGCTCATTGCTGGAGAAACTCAGCAAGTCCTTTATGAAACAAAGATGAAGATCCGTAACCTATGTTTCGGGCTTGCAGTGAATCTTTACCTCTGCTACGTAAAGGACACTGTTTGACCTGCTGAGTTCCAGGATCGTGCTTTTACTTTTACACAGATATTGCATTCTGTGAATTCAATCTGTGCCAGCACTCAAAGCCAAATTAGAATTGGAGATGAATATTTGGGGTTGCTGCAGGGTCTAGATAGGATGGATATAACATATTCTGGTTATTGTTATTTCAAATGTTCAGAAAAGGTTCCTTTTATTATCCCATAATAATACATTAAAAATGTATTATTATGTTTGTACATCTGTGAATACATCAGAATGAAGGTGGCATTGGGGTGTGAAGCCAAGCATGTAGCTGGGACTTGCTGCAGATCATACTTTACCAGTGGTTTATGGAAGAACCTCCACCACCGACCCCAGCCCCCTTCCCCCTTCCCTTTTTGGTGTGTCCTCATAATGCTGACTGCAACCTTAAACTCCTGAACAAATAAGAAATGGTCAGCTAAATTTTAATTATAATTGCAATTCACCGTAATCATTAAAGATCTGTGAATTAGCATCAGTACCTGATGTGAATGGCATGTCATAGCAATCAATTACGGGTGCCAATATTTCACCCACAACACTGTTGATGACGTACGAGCTGATCCTCCACCTAAAATATTATCGATCTGGTTGAGGGATACATTTGATTAGGTAGACCTGGAAAAATGTCACCACCAGAAAGTAACCAGGGACAATACATGGGAACAATTCAGGCATACATAATTTATCCAGAGTGTAAATGAGGCAAAGAGTATCGAGGCATTTAAGAGGAAATTAGATTTCCATGTGTGGGACAAAGAAGATCACACCAGCAGGGTTGATTGAACTTAGGGGAGGGAAAGTTTGGGAGGAAAGCATCATGGACCTGTTGATCTGAATAGCCATTTTCACCATTGGTTTAGGTAGCGCGTCAAATGACTCAAAAAGACTTATAGATTCAAACCGAGGCTTTTATTACCAAGAGACTGGAGCGTAGTACATCGAGGCCGACCAGTCCAGACTGGCCTGGATCTGGTTGGGGTGCAGCACCTTATGACCTGGCCAGTAGGTGGGGCTACGGCTCTCAGCCAATCATTAGCCCTGTATGCAAATAGATAGAGGTGATAGGATCCCAGCGTATCAGTTTAATATTAAGAAAAATGATTGTCAACATTTAAATTCAATCTTCTGCGACATTATGGCAACTGACACATTATCACTAAATTTGTATTTTTGTTAAATTTGAAAATATTGAACAGTGACAGGACCTTCTGTCCCACGAACCCGTGCCACCCAAATACATTCATGTGACCAATTAGCCTGCTAACTCCCTATGTCTCTAGAATGTGGAAGGAGACGGGAGTACATGGACAAAACCCATACAGTCACAGGGAGAATGCAGAAACCCCTCACAGGCAGCTACGGATGATAGCCAGGTCACTGGTGCTGTAATAGGGGTGTGCTAACCGCTGTGCTCAGCATGAGAGTTATCTAAGTTATGATGGGCTTTGAAGGAGTCATAGAGAGACAGGGAGATACAGTATGGGAACATCCCCTTTATTTGTCCAAATCCTACCCAAACCCATTTTATTCTCTTTACATTCTCCTTTCCACCTGGGGAAAATTTACTTACCATTGACCTACCAACATGCACATCTTTGGAATGTGGGCAAAGTTGGGGGTCACCCACCCAAAGGAACCGATGGGGAGGACATAAAAACTCCAGCCAGACAGCACTGAAGGTCAGGGTCAGACCTGAGAGGCTGGGGTGGTGAGGCAGCTGCACCACTCTGCCACCCCAAAACTCCGTCAGTTGTAATACAGAAAAATACACGTAATGTGCATAGAGTACACGGAGGCAAGCGCTGATGAAACCAAGATTTACATACACAGGGACTGGAAATGCATTTCCATGATGTAAAAATTATCAACTTGTTGAGCGGCCTTCAAGCCACTGACAGATGTAATTACGATACACAAATTCTTTCAATGCAACAAAACCTTTCATTCTTCTGTGGACAAAGACTGATGTTTAGTCGTCTCAATTATCAATGAAGAAAAGGGTCCACCTGCACTCAACTGATCTTTGTTTTGTTTGTCCTGGTCATCTTTCAAAAAGAGCTGCGCCCTACTAAGGTTTTAGCCACCTTACTAATGGCATTAGGACAAGGTTTTAGCCAGAACAAAAGCAAGTGAGGAGAAGGGTAAGGTGTTAACACTCTACCTTCACCTCGAACGGCAGCCAATGTCCCAGGCATTGAAAAGAGCACTTTGAAGACATGAAGCCTGTGGGCACCAGCTTTTCATCACTGACAAGTGTGACTTAGCTAAAAGAAGTAACAAAGCAGCAGCGACAAAGACTGAAACTGCAATTTGCTGGAGTTTTCTTTTCATTCCTATCTCAACAGGTAATGAGAGCATATTGGTATTGTCACAAAGAAGTGACCTTTCATGTTTCTTATCAGTGGTTTATAAATGGAACAGTTAGTCTATGCTTTAATTTGTTTAAATATGTGGTAACCCAAAACACTATCAAAGGAAGGGGGAATCCTTCATTTGACGTGCGTGCAAGCAGATATATTGTAGATGGATGGGGGGAAAACTGAATAATAAATGATTGGGGGAGGGGGTGGCTCTGTGGCTTACTCCTCCACCCCACCCCCATCCCCCATCAATTCTCACCTTTCCTCTCCTGTCCTCCTATCCATGCCCAAATATGGCCCTTTGCCTGTCGGCCTGCACTCCTCTTCCAGCCCTTTCTTCCTTCTTCCGTCCCCCCCACCCCCCACCAGCCTTTTTATTCAGGTGTCTCCCTCCTTGAAGAACGGCTCTGGGCCAAATGTGATTATATAACCTTTGCCCCCTCTGGACGCTACGAGGCCTTGCTGAGGTCCTCCAGCATCTGCAGTTTCCCACATTTCACTCCATCATTTTTAAAGGAGTGTTGCCCAGAAGTGGAGACATTTCATCAGCTGTGTCCCAGCCAATAACTTGATGAAGGGTTCAAGCCTGAAACTTTGGTTATGCATCCTTATCTTTGCTCCATAAAGAGCACTGTTTGACCTGCTGAATTTAATCACAGTGTCTGCAGACTTTTGTGTTTTACTCCTGTGGCCCAACCAATGTTCTATAAAGGTTCATGATGACATACTTTGGTGGAGGAAAGAGCATGAAAACTCGAACTGGTGCAAGATAAAGAAATGTTGTTGTCTAAAGGGACCTGAGGGTCCTTTGTAGACAAGTCTCTGCAAGTTAAAGTTCAGGTGTAGCAGGCAATTGGGAAGATGAATGGTATGGTATCTGAGAATCTGAGGTCAGCAATATAAATGTCTTGCTACAATTTAAAATGGCCTTAACGAGACCATAGCTGGAGTGCTGTGTATAATTTCATTCTTTTTGTCTAAAGGAGGAAATACTTGCTAGAAGGAATCATCAGACTGGTTTCTGGGATGGAGGTTCCATCAATCAAGCAAAGGTTGAGTAGACTCGGTCTCGTTAGAGTTTAGAAGAAGGAGAAATTACCTCATTGAAATGTACACAATTCTGAGGGGCTGGATACAGAGAGAATGTTTCAAGAAATCTAGAACAGCGGGTCACAATCTCCAAACACTGGGTAAGGCATTTAGGACAAAAGCAGGAAAAAGACAGATATCATTAGTCTGATTGCATTCAGGACATACATTGAAAGCTTTCAAGATATTGAAGGAATCAAGGGTAAAGGTGAAAGGGGAGGACAATGGTTTAGAGATAGCCGGTCAGCCTATGGTCGTGTTGAATGCAGCAAAAGCCTCAGGAAGACAATTGCCTTATTCTTGCTTCTATTTTTAATATATTTTTATTCTTTATACATATAACTATAGAGCCCAGCATGCCCCTCAGGTTTATTTATCCACTCTCAATCTACCTTGGTACTTTCTATACATATAAACCTCCCTGTCCTTCTACTGTTTTTTTTATAATTACGCCCTCTAGTCTATGTTTCCCCCTTTTTCAATCATCCTACTAAAATATAACACTGCAATTTTCAGCATCGAATCTTATCTGCCACATCTCTGCGTATTTTATCAATCTTTCTATAACTCGTTGAACTCCACTAATATCCTGCACTTCCTAGTTCTTCAATTTGTTGGTTGCAATACATAAATCTATGATTAATTTGATGAGATGGGAACAACTTTAAAATAACCGAGAGCGGAATACTGTATCATATCTTCAGAGCAGCAATTCAATTGTTATAGAAAGGAAACATTTCATGGAGCACTTCACCAACACAATCTCTAAAATGTGCAGTATTTCATTTTTACTGTGTACCTTGCTAGAATATGCTGAAGGGACAAGTGTTTCACAGCATTGTGTTTATTAAACTCAAATACATTTATTCATGACAAATTTACTTATGACAGAACCAAGATTATTTTTGAGTGTGCATGTGGTCATTATACTTAGTATGGCATGGACATTATTAATCACTGCTTTTCGCACTGAAGCTACATGTACATATATTACAATCCTTTGCTCTTGATGCAACTGTATTTGTTCCTTTTTATTCCAGAGTTCCATGAACACTACATAAAGGGGACGCTGCCTAGCTGGCTGGTTAAGGAACTTCCTTCAAGATAATTCTAGCAATGGGGCAGCAGTATGAAATGAAATAAAACTAACAAGTCATTATCACAGAGATCCTCAGAATTTGTCTGAGAAAGTTCTTTTTAAGCGCTAAAATAATTAGCCACAGTTTTGATGAAGTAGCTTTAGTTAATGCATGAAAGATCATGAGAAGAAGCCAAGCACTGAATAAATCAGAGCAAACCTGTCCAAAAAGTTAGAATATTTGGTAGATTCACCAATTGATAATCTAATTTAACTGTTTACAAGGATTATTAAGAAATATGCAATTCTTAAATACGTAGTCAATATTCTGAATTTTTAGTGTTTATTCTGTTGAGCTGTGGAGGAAAACCAGTTTCCATGGAAACTGTATGAATAATGCTGAACAAAGGCTGCAGTCAATGAGATGCAGTGTAGATGTGGATGGACATAGATGTTCGTACAGCTGTGACCTGATGCACAGCAGCAGTAGGGTGACCCCGGACAGGGGTCAGCTCGTGAAATCAGAGAGTGTTTCTCCAAACACAGCTGTGCAAGTCACTGCAGGGGTGCAGGCTGATGCAGGGTGGTTACCAAGGAAGTGTTCTCAGTCCAATCACCATTTTATTTCCCAAAATGATCACGAGTGTAACTATTGCAGTAAAAGATCTATGCATTAGAGCTCCAAATTTTTTCTTTTATGAAACTGGTAATATCAAGATGCATTATTCACTAGTAAAAAAAAAGAAAGTCTGCAGACACCATGGTTAAAGTTAAAACACAATGCTGGAGAAACTCGGTGTACTTTATATAGCAGATAAAGATGCATAACCAGTGTTTTAGGTTTGAGCACTTCATCAGGGTATGGATAAAGAGCAGGCAGGCAGGCGCAGGCACAAGCCAAAATGTTGGTTATGTATCTTTATCTTTGCTATATAACGTACACTGTTTGATCTGTTAAGTTTCTCCAATATTGTGATTTTACTTAGCTTTATTCGTTAAATGATTCATGTTTTTACTGAATAATACTCTATTGGTTGAAAATTTTACATTTATATAAATTTGAACTCATGATAGCAAAACATGAAAATTAATAGTTTGCAAGAGTCCAATGCATACAATCTTTTAATATTGCAGGTGCTGGAGGGCAGAGGTTATGTTACTGATTCGTCCAAAGAAAGGATTACTGGTCTGTGGTTGGAAAGCGTTATTCCAATGGGATGTTATCAGGCCTACTCCTGATAAAGAGACCTTCTGGCTTATTGTCATATTATGAACACCTTGCCTAATCTCAGAATGTTCTAGGTGCTCTAGAGTTGATTAAATCTAGTTACCAGAACATTCTAGGAAATACTGTAGTTTTGCCCCACTCACCCCAACATAGAGGTCTGAAACAAATGAGCAGATCCACTGTTCATTACTGATATGGGTTTGAGTGATAAATATTAACTGGAGACCAGCGAGTGCCCCGTGGTAAATCTTCAATGCATTCACCTGAAGATGGAGGTGAACACCCCCGCATAACATCTCATCTGAATGTCAGCAAGTAAAGCAAGCCAAATGTTAATGCTGGTGAAACACTACGGTACTGACCCAGGATCTGTCAACAGTCCAATGGCAATAGTAATCAAGTTTGAAGATTGCTGCAATTTTAATTTTAATGATGTAGAGGGCCTTTCTGGCCCATGAAACCTGTACTGCCCAATTACACTCAATTAAATCTCATACATTTTTGAGGATGGGATTAAACCAGAGAGTCCAGAGAAAATCCACACAGGTCATGGGAGAACGTCCAAAGTCCTTACAGACAGTCTTGGATTCAAACCTGGGTTGCTGGTGCTATAATAGTAGGCAATAACCGCTATGAAGCCATGCCACCCACCCACCCACCCACCCCCCCAGGTTATCTCCTCAGGAAGTGGGAAATAGTGGCAATGAGGGCGTTGAATTAGATATGTCAAAGCACCATAATTTTAACATTTTCTTTCAGTGAAGTAAATCACATTTAAAATGAAACAGTGTTTGGCATTTCAATGTTTGCTTAAGAGCGTCCAAGTACAATGTGACCCGATGTATTTCAAATGACTGCAAATAATTTATGCATTCTAAAATGTCCAATTTTGGCAGCAGTTGAGTAGAGGATGATTGCAGCTAATCAGAAGCCACGGCTTTCCCTGTTTTAAGAAAATGGATGATTTAAACTTAACTCCTGCTTCTTTTTACACAGATGTACTTCCCAAAGATATTTAAATATTATCCTCATTCTAAAATAATAGTGGCAGAGTGCTGAAGTAAGTTCATTTATGATTGGATTGAGTACTCACCACATGAACATGATGGTGTCTTCTGTTACTATCAAAATTGCAGCAATCGTCAAACTTGATTAGTTCATGGCAAACAAAAAGTCTTAAATCGTGATTTGTTGAATGTGATACAGGTCAGAAGCTCTTCAATAACCAGAACACAGATCTACTGTTTAGCAAGCACCTTTCCTTCAATAGTTGGTCACCCTTTGCACATATTTACAGTAGCTCAGCTTCCAACATTAATATTACAAATCATACCAGAATGGATTTTTGTTTGATAGATTAGATGGGAGAAGCTGCCATTTTGCTTTCAAGAGCTTAAAGAATGAGAGGTAATCTCACTCATACAGACCTTGATGCGGTAAATGTTTCTTCTCGTGTCTAGACTCAGCGGACAGTCTTAAAATAAGCTATTGACTTTTGCAGGACTGAAATGAAATGGAATTTCTTTCCCAGGATGGAGTAAATCTTTGGAGCTCACTATCCAAAGTACGAGACTCAGTGCTGAGTGGGTTCAGAGATCATGGTCGATTGGATGTGTCAGTGCAGGGAAGTTGCACTGGGGCTGGAAGATCAGGATTTTATTGAATGGGAGAACACAGACACAAGGGACAGTGGCTGACTCCTGCTTCTGTTTTGACTAAACCATTTTCAGCTCTCTTGGAGCATGTCGATAATTTCAGTTTTGCAACAAACCCTGAGTTGATGCGGATATTTCCAACTCCAAGGTAGACACAGCCCAAAATCATCAGCGGACTATTGTCTGAGTCCTTCTGTAAGGATCTAGTTGTGGCTGGAGTTGGAGGTATTCTAGAAAGAATCCTCTTACTGAGACCAGGTGCACTGTTTGCAGCTGCCGTGCAGGTGGGAGAGATCTCTCCTGCGAAAAGAATGCCTTCCACTGAGGGTTCACCATCTGCAGCTGGCTGTACTCTGCAAGTCCTTTGCTCATTCTCCTCGCCATGTTAGCCCCTGGAAATCCAAGCATGTCAGGAGATGTAACCTGTGCTGAATCTTTCAGCACCTGCACTCCATTCCTGTTGACCTTAGCAATACTGAAGGGCTTGAAATAGATCCAACTAAACCACAACAAGCCAGTCAACACCATTTGAAAACTAACTGCAAGGAATTACACATTGGGAATGCTTCCTGCAGCCAATCAGGTCTTCTTCTGTGTGAGGTTAAGGAAACTTGGAGGTGGAAGACTGAACTTCTGTTGAGCAACGGTAACATCAAATTAATACTGCCCACTCATTAACACTATTCCCTGCCTACA
>NC_091480.1:34142914-34365414 GCF_036971445.1 Narcine bancroftii | reverse complement strand
TAAAATAGCATCAGCCTTCCGACAGGACAGGAAATGGAAGCTGTAAATGTCTTCAACAGCTATCATTACTTCCTATTCCTCTTCCAGTCCCAAATAACAGTGGTGTCCTGGGGTGGGGTGGGGTGGGGGGGGGGGGGGGGAGGGGCGGGGAAAACTGGGAACATTTCAATGAGGGTGTTTATACAGTAGGAAGAACCTTGGTAAAAATGCAAATGCCACAAAGGGAGGGGGGGGGGAGGGGGGCGGCGGAGGGAAGAAACCATGATTCATATTTCTGAGACCATTTTCCATACATGGTCATTTAAAGTCTTTGATGTTTATTTTAGATTATTAAACCTAAGTGTGAGTAACATTTTATACATAAATAAATTCCAAGGATGGAATAGGTAATTAATGTAAAGAGAGCAACAATTATATCATTATATATTCAAAAACATATCAGACTGTAGGTAAATTTGGTGTATTCGGGGGGGGGGGGTAATGGGCTTGTGGGGGAAGGGCCCATTACCATTACCATGCTGAACATTTAAATTTAAAATAAATCTACCTTTAAAATTATCTCTTTTTCCCCTAAATTCCAGCATCTGCTGTCTCCTGTTTCTTCTATTGTTGCCAACAATTAGCTCATGAAAATTTCAGTGAGGCATCTCCTATATCCGGAAATCCCTTGTAGCAAACTTCTTTACCTCAGCATGGTGAATTTCTATGGCAGAACATCTAACATTCGATACCACCACACTTTTCTGAAATTATGTAGTGTACTTCCACTAATACATCACTAAATGATGCAGTGAAACCGCGAATTGGGTGCACACTTGTGTAGAAGTACTAACGTATCTCAGAAGACCTTCAAACTTTGTAAAAGCCACTAATAAGTTTATTCGTTGGTTGGAGGGAAAAAACAATGCTAAATGCAACGGCTAAACCTCAAGCATTGTCCATTGGCAACCAACCAGCAGATAAAGATTGTTGGTTACAAGATTAAACGTTGACTTACACAAGTATACACGATACAAGTTGGTGAGTCAAAACCATTCTGACTCATTACCAATAGAAATCAATTATATTCCATACAAGCTCAAGTTAAATTAAAATATCACCTCATAAAGAAAGTAAATTCTACAATACTAGTGAATGTTATTGAATAAAAATATTCATTTTGTAAACAGTATGCGCACATTTTAATGTGGAATAACCATCCACAAAATGATGCGGCTCAATCTGCGGAGTCCATCCTCCACCAGACCATGTTTTGCTCCAGATTGCAGCATTCGTTCTCTCATACGTCTCCACGACATGGTGTCTACCTTTTAACCCGAGTCTGCGTTGTGACTTCATTCAACAATCATTACTGCACAAATTTATATGAAGATTCAACTGGTTTGCTGCTGCAGGGAACTGCAGTTGTTCAGGTAGGCCCACGCGCGATCAGGAACCATTTAAAATCCCGTGCTGGAACAGGATTTGTTTGGAAGTGGCTGCTTTGGATGAAAGATATATTATAATAACTAATCAAACAGGAAGTTCAGGAGTTAAGCATTTCAACTTCTGCGTCAACTCAGTTTCTGAGTTTAATCTTGATTCTTAGATAGCTGTGGAATTTTTAGATTGTGCAGCACATCCTCTTTGTTGGGCTGTAGCTGTGTCAGGCTGGACTTCAGTGCAATTGGACCAGTAAAATACAGCTGGTTCGAGTCAGCCCAGAGTGTAGTTTCCTCCTCCATATTGCTTGGTTTAACTTCCGTCCCAAATAATTCCACCATTGACTAGTGATTCTCGTTTTATATTACGTAGCCCCCCCCTACCCCCTTACAGAACTTGTAAAGGACAACAAGGGATGGGGGAAGAGTATTTGGAGGATAGGCAATGGTTGGGGGAGTGAGTGGTGGGTAAAGTGACAGAGGATGTGTAGGGCTGATGGGGAAATGGTGATGTGATAAGAGGATGGTGGCCATAGTTTGCGTGAAGGGGATTTTGTTGGGGATGAAGCAGAGAGCATTCGCTGTGGATGGGGAGGACAGCCAGTGGTGACCAGTGAAATGGGTCCAACTTTATTCTCTCATTGGTTATAACATGCAAGTGTATCTTCAAATTAGATTCTGCAACGACTTCATCATGGACCAGATTTTTGGATAGCTCGATTGTTTCATAAGTACCCTTGAGCTCATTGTATTTGTTTGAAATATTGTTTCACACATGGACACACAGTCTAATCTTGTTGGCTTTTACCAATATTCTGGACTTTAATGAGCAGATTCATTTTGACCATTAACCTGGAGGTGGAGAACACTAATTGGCAATAAAGTAGGAAGACAAATTTCTTGCCCTAAGGGAGATATTTTAGTCTTGAAGCTTAAACTGGAATTCACTTGTTATTAGAACCTATCCTAAGAATTTCAATCAGTCCACTGGTTTAACATCCCAGCACTGAAGCTGAAGGGGCCCCAAAACGCACTGCACAATTTCCAATTTTTCCATTCAAGATTTAGTTAATCCTTTATGCTCCTTTCATCTCTTTTTCCTCTGCAGAACAACTGCATCTTTCTTCCCTTAACTGCTTTTATTTATTCAGCAAAACTCTAATCCCCTTCCTTGTCAGGCATTCCTCATTATTTCTGATATACTGATGCATATGGTAGGAAACTTTTGATTTGAATATTGCACTCAAACTGATTAGGGCTACCAATACACCCTCCTCGAGCAGCTGAAGTGTAGTTTCTTGGTTTTTTCTCGTGTTCACATAAATAAAAACATTTTATGCTTCTGTTAGGATTAAGCATTTCCTTTCAATTATTTTGCAATTAAATGCAGGTAGACATTTAATCATTCATTTACTGCCCTGAGAAGGATGTGGTGGAGGTTCTGCCTTTCAATTGCTACGTCCTTATGTTGGTAGAACACCCCTCTTGTGGGACTAATAAGATTTTGGCTCAAAAGGAATCTAAATGCGATTGGTTGTAGTTAGTAAGTTGTGGAATGGAAAATGTTAGATGATCCCATGAAGCCAGCAAGCTTCTCCGCTTTAATGACAGATTTCTAATGACTAGAAGCTACTTGTTGCTACAACCACATCAAATTGTTTCCAGACTTGCTCTTAAACATCTCCTACTAGACTCTGAGTTTCTGTTTATGTTTGAGCACTTTAAACTGAGCACCAATGGGTAGGGCATATTTCAGATTCAGATTTATTGTCAGAGTACATACATGACATCATACAACCCTGAGATTCTTTTACCTGCAGACATGGCAGAATTACCACCAATTGGTAGAGCAAAAAATAAACTGCACACAGCGTAAACATGTAAACAAACAAAGAACTGCAAACAGATAATGAATGTAAACAAACTGACTGTGCAATGCAGAGAGAATAAAAAGAAAATCAATAAAGTGCACAAGTCAGAGTCCTTAAATGAGTACCTGATTGAGTTTGTCGTTGAGGAGTCTGATGGTGGAGGGGGATCAGCTGTTCCTGAACCTGGCGGGACGAGTCTTGTGGCACCTAGACCTCTTGACTGATGGCAGCAGTGAGAACAGAGCGCGTGTTGAGTAGTGTGAGTCTTTGATGATGGCTGCTGCCCTCTGACATCAGTGTTCCCTGTACATGTACTCAATAGCGGGGAGGGTTTTGCCTATGATATCCTGGGCTGTGTCTACTACTCTTTGGAGGACTTTACGCTTGGACGCTTTTTTTGTTTTGCTTTTTTTTTATTTTTGTTTGGCACTTGCTTCACCCTTCTCTAGAGTTTCTTGCCCCTGGCCACAAGAAACTGCAGAGGGTTGTGAATGCAGTTCAAACCATTTCGTTACCACCCTCCTCTCCATCATCTACATCTTCACTTCCTGCTGTCTGGGGAAAGTAACCAACATATTGAAGGACACCCTCTTCTCCCCTTGCCCATTAAGAATAAGATACATGAGTTTGAAAACAAGTGCCTCCAAATTTAAAATCACTTCCTTTCCCGCTGTTATCAGACTCATGAATGGACCTCTTATTGGTATAAGATGATTGAATGTACTTTTTCCTCTTTAAATGTACATTTTAAATGTAGGCATACAGCACGGTTACAGGCCCTCCCGGCCCATGAGTCCGTGCCACCCAATTGACCTACAACCCCTGTATGTTTTTCAACGGTGGGAGGAAACCAGAGCACCCGAGGAAAACCCACGCAGACATGGGGACAACATACAAATTCCTTACAGATAGTGCAGGATTCAAAACCTGGTCCCAGTCACTGGCGCTGATACAGCATTGCGTAAACCACTACACTAACTGTGCCACCCAACACCGTACCTTGTACTTCTGTTTTATTTTAGCATGTGCTTTAATTCTTGCACTACCTGTTGTACTCTGTAGGCATTGACCTTTCTGATTAGCACGCAAAACAAGGTTTTTCACTGTATCTCGGTACATGCGGCAATAGCCAATTCAAATAAATAATTAAAATGTATCTTTGTATCCAATGGATTTGCCTGGAATATTGAGACCCCTACCTACTTTCAGTTACCAATCTGGTACCAGTGGAAACAGGATTGGAAGTGCTGTGGATGGAAAGTCTGAAAGTGAGCCAACTGTAGGACTGGAGCGCCATCTGCTGTTACTATAGATCAATGCCTACCATGTCCTTGGTGCTGAAATAATAACTTATTTAATGAATTGTAACAAATCATGGCAAAGGTAAAGATCTGTCACACTTTGACAATTTTAATGTATCTTCAATCTTTTGGTCTCTGTATTCTTCTATCCTCCACCTCCCAACTCCAAACCTCCTGCCAGCCAGTTCTAGCTGCCCATCATCACTCATTCTACCTTGGTCCACCTATCATTTGCCAGCCCTTGACTCATTTCACCCTGTCTTTCCTTTATATTTACAATCCTTTCTCCATACAGAGTCATGGTGCTGGTTCTTGACCCAAAAATCACACCCATTCTTTTCCTTCCACAGATGCTACCTAATCTCCTGAGGTCTTCAAGCAGTTTGGCCTTTGCTGTCGATTCCTTCATCTGGTGTCTCGTGTTGACATTCAGTTCCTCACCTTTCAAATTAGTCAAATTTTGTACAAACAAGTCTTGGTATTATCAAAATTAGTTTTTTGCTTAACTCAAACTTACATCTGCAAGGCTATATTTGTTTGACTGATCCAAAATTAATAACCTGGATTTACTTCTTGTGATCTTGAATGGTTGTGAGAAAGAATTGTCTCAGTTTACTATTAAAGGAGCCAATGGAGATGTTTAAATGTCCTGTATCCATGGAGGTCTGAGCTGAAGATGGTAGCACCTGTTCTGGGCAGTAGACCATGAGGGGTTGCAGACTTTGGGGGGTGGAGTGGACTGGTGCAGAGCATCTGAAACTGGATAACACCCCCTGTTGAGCAAAGAGAAGCCAGGGAGACAGGAAAGTGACCACTGCAGCAGACCAACCAGGTGCTCAGCGGCTGAAGGAGCCATGCAGGCTTCGGGCTGCTGGCGACTTGCAGCTGATGGCTGCGGTCTGCTGGAGACTGGTTCGTCCAGGCACATCATTTTGCTCTTTTTGGGCACCGGAATGATGGATGGCTCCTTGAAGCACGTGGGAACCTCTGACCGCCATACTAAAAAAGGTGGCTGCTGGAGGATGGCTCATGGGGACTAGGTATCAGGACCGGAATTCAAGAGAGAGTTGAGGGCAAGAAAGGCTTCTGGTGCTGAAGGCTTCCTGATGGTATCGGAGATATGGATCTGGAGTGTCCGTTCCCTGTAGATGTGGTCGATAGGGGGAAGGGAGACCCTAGTATCTCTGAAAGGACTCTATTTTGCTTCTCTTTCTCCTATTGTTAGGTGCACTGGACAATGCTCATGGCAACTCGTTGTTTGCCTTTCGGATATACAAAAGTTGAAGTACGTTATGTTTTTTGTATTGTACATGACAATAAAATGAACCTTGAACCTTACACCTAACTAGTAATTGAAGCTACTAACATTATCTATGTATATCCTAACCGGATGCCATGGATGAACCAAGAGATCTATAACTCAGCCACTCAGAAGTATAGGTATAAAAGACCAGGTGCACCTTCGAGAGAGCCCATGCAAAGAGACAATTCTGGACCAAGGTGGAGTCTCCATCAGAATTCAGAAGCTGTGACAAGGCTTGCATGCCATCACATCCTATAAGAGGCAACAAGGTACTATCATTAACTTCGATACATCTCTTCCAGACGACCACAGTGCTTTCCACGCTCGCTTCAAAAGGAAAAACAACGAAGCCCTCGACAAGTCTCCACAGCCCCCAGCAACTCTGTGCTCTCGTTTTCTGAGACCGACGTGAAAATAACTTTCAGGAGGGTGAATCCTTGGAAGGCGTCTTGCCCAGACAGTCTACCTGGTCGTGTCCTTAAATCTGGCACGAACCAACTGGCTGGAGATTTTGCCGAAATTTTTAGCCTCTCTGTGATCTGAGATTCCCTGCTTCAATGACTATCATGTACTTCTGCCATGATGAAGTGCCTTGAAAGATTGGTTACGGAGCAGATCAACAGCAGATGCCATGATATTGACCCTTCTCTCAGCATTAGATCACCAAGAACACAAGAGCACCTACATTAGGCTGTTCACTGACTACAACTCAGCGTTCAGCACCAAACTACGATCAAATTAAATGATCTGGGACTTTGTTCATCCCACTGCAACTGGATCCCAAACAGTGCAGATCTCCTCCTCACTGACAGTGAGCACAGGGAACCTCAAGGCTGCGTGCTTAGCACTCTGCTCTATCCCCAAACAGAAATAATTGCATAGCCAAGTTTGGCTCCAAAGCAATATATAAATTTGGTGATTACACCACCGTTGTTGGTTGAATAATAGAAAACGATGAGTCAGAATACAGGGTGAAGTTCGAGAATCTGGTTGGGTGGTGCTAGAACAGTGGATTTCAGACCACTTCCCTAAACTCGCATTCCACCTTAAGCAATCCCTATGCAAGGAGTGCTCTGTGATTAGTAAGGGATTACTTAAGGTGGTCTGTGAGTGGAAAGAAAAAGGTTTGAAAACCACTGTTTTAATCGTACCAAATAGACTTGTTATGTGCAAGATTGTGTAACTTCAAAGGAAATGGACCAATGACAATTGTTCTCAAGCAAATATTTCAGTTACAATTGGATCTAGAGTAGTGGCTCTCAACCTTCCCTTCCCACTCACAGACCACCTTAAGCCATCCCTTACCCATCACAGAGCACTTATAGCATAAGGATTGTGAGTTTATAGGGGCAGTTTGAATACCATTGTGCTAGAATAACAATCTTACTTTCAATGTCAACAAGACCAAGGAGCTTATTGCAGATTTTAGGAAGAGTAAGCTGATGAGACAGAGGGAGAGAAGGTTAATACCTTCAAGTTCTTGGGAGTCCACCTATTGGAGGACATCCCTTGGAACCACTAATGAGACAGAGGGAGACAAGGTTAATATCTTCAAGTTCTTGGGAGTCCACCTATTGGAGAACATCCCTTGGAACCACTGATGAAACAGAGGGAGACAAGGTTAATACCTTCAAGTTCTTGGGAGTCCACCTATTGGAGAACATCCCTTGGAACCACTGATGAGACAGAGGGAGAGAAGCTTAATACCTTCAAGTTCTTGGGAGTCCACCTATTGGAGGACATCCCTTGGAACCACTGATGAGACAGAGGGAGAGAAGGTTAATACCTTCAAGTTCTTGGGAGTCCACCTATTGGAGGACATCCCTTGGAACCACTGATGAGACAGAGGGAGAGAAGGTTAATACCTTCAAGTCCCTGGGAGTCCTCCTATTGGAGGACATCCCTTGGAACCACTGATGAGACAGAGGGAGAGAAGGTTAATACCTTCAAGTTCTTGGGAGTCCACCTATTGGAGAACATCCCTTGGAACCACTGATGAAACAGAGGGAGACAAGGTTAATACCTTCAAGTTCTTGGGAGTCCACCTATTGGAGAACATCCCTTGGAACCACTGATGAGGCAGAGGGAGAAAAGCTTAATACCTTCAAGTTCTTGGGAGTCCACCTATTGGAGGACATCCCTTGGAACCACTGATGAGACAGAGGGAGAGAAGGTTAATACCTTCAAGTTCTTGGGAGTCCTCCTATTGGAGGACATCCCTTGGAACCAGCACAAAGAGACAAAGAGACAACTGTGAAGCAGGCATGCCCATACTGAACTTGGTAAGAAGTTTTAAAGCAGAGGCTGATAGGCGTCAAAGGTTGTGGGGAAGAAGGCAGGAGAGTGGGAGTGAAAGAAAAAAATACATGATCTTTGATTTGAATGGCAGAGCAGACTTGATGGGCCAAATGGCCTAATTCTGCTCCTAAGTCTAGGTCTCATAAGTCTGAGGAAATTTAGCCTGTCAGCAAAAACTATCGAACTTCCACAAATGTATTGTGGAAAGTATACTGATTATTCAATTATGTCCATTTTATTGCAGAAGGCCCAGACAGCGATGGGAGACGGATTTAAATATTAACATTGATGAATTGGTCAGAATTATGCTGAAATAGTATGACAAACAGATTAGTTCAATATAATTTTTTACATCAATTATATCTCACACTACAGAAGTTAAAGAGATTGAAATCAGATTTATCAGATCAGTGTTTTACATGTGGTCAGGAGATAGGTACTTTTTACCATTCTACTTGGTCCTGTCCTAAAGTGAGACCCTCTGATACCTCCTATCCTCCACCTCCACCTCTAACCACCCTCCCCTCCACCTTCCTTCTTTGACCACCCCCTCCCTCCCCCCTCTGTCCTCCACCTCAACTTCTGACCTCCCCAACCCTCCACAACCAACCCCCAATGCCCTCTACCTGCCTATCCCCGACACCCACCACTGAACTGACCACCACTTTGACCCCTCCCTGGACTTTACCATCCCTTCCAAGCTTCCCCTCAGAGATGGATGGTCTCTTCTCAGTAGAGGCCTTACCTTTGTTCTCCTTCCCCCATACCTTAACGAGTTCCGCACACACCATGATGTTGAACTCTTCCCTCATCTCCATCTCAGTGACCACTGTGGAGATCCACAGATTCTCCACCCCCTACTGAAGACTCCTTCTCCTGCCTTAAGCCTTCTTTCTCCTCTTGAACATCTCATCCTAGCCATCTCCCTACTCTGAATCCTCATATTTCCAACTACCATGAAGATGTTAACCGTCTCGACTTCGCCATTCTCTTCACATCCTAATTTCACTCCCTTGGAATGCTCTATGCTCCATTCTTTCTGCACCAATCTTAATCTCAACATCAAACTTGCAGACAAGGATGGTACTGATGTGGTCTGGCGCACTGAGGCCAGATGAAGCGTTCAGACACCTCCTCTTACTTGTTAAATGGAATCCCAACAAAAAGCATCAAACCACTGTCTCATGCACCAATTCTGACCTCATCACTTCTGGTCATCTCCTTCCCATGGCTTCCAACCTCATTATTTCCCAATCCCACACTGCCCGGTTCTACATCCTACTCAAGATCCACAAACCCAATTATCCCGTAAACCCATTGTTTCCCTGTGCTCTTGCCCCACTGAACCGGTATCGTCTCACCTCTATTTTTTCCTCACCTGGCCCAGTCCCTTCCTACCTAGATCTGCAATATCTCATAAGCCCTTCATCACTTCAAATAACTTTCAATTCCCTAAAGTTGATCATCTAATTTTCACAAAGGACGTCTAATCTCCATACATCTCCATCTCCTATACAGAAGGCCCTCTCCACCTCTACCCTCCACTGGTTGGCAAAACTTGTTCTTACCCTGAATAACTTCTTCTTTGACTCGTCCCATTTTCTCTAGGTCAAAGGGGTAGCCATGGGTACCCACACTGGTCCCAGCTATGCCTTCCTTTTTGATGGCTATGTGGAACATGCTACAAGCCCATATAGGCAAGGTTCCTCATCTCTTCCTCTGCTATATTGATGACTACATCGGTGCTGCTCATTATCCCTTTGCTGCTAATGTTCCCCCTGTCCCCCCACCTCAAATTCACTTGGTCTATCTCTGGCAACACTACCCTTTATCAATCTCTCTGTGTTGATCTCAGAAGACAAACTCTATTCAGATCTTTTCTACAAGTGCACCATTTCCCACAGTCACCTTCACCTTGACTACACCTCTTCACACCCTGTACCCTGTAAGGATTCTATTCCTTTTTCTCAGTTCCACCATCTCCATTGCATCTACTCCCAAGGTGAGGACTTCCATTCCAGAAGATCTGAGATGTCCTCATTCTTTCAAAAATGTGGCTTCCCTCCACCACCATCAACTCAGCTCTTACCCATATTTCCTCTATCCCCACACATCTGCCCTGGCCCCCTCTGCACCCATGCGTATCAAGGATGGGTTTCTCCTTAACCTACCACCCCATCAGCCTCTGCATCCAACACTTCTGCCACTTTCAACATGATCTCACCACCAAACATATCTTCTCCTCTCCCCCTTCCACTGGGACCACTTTCTCCGTGACTCCTTCACCCACTCATCCCTTCCAACTAATTGCTCCCTTGCTACCAACCCCTGTGGCCACAGAAGGTGTGATACTTGCGCCCATACCTCCTCCCTTGCCACCATTTGGGCCCCCAAGCAATCCTTCCAAGTGAAGCAACACCTCACTGTGAGTTTGCAGGACTTATCTACTGCATCTGGTGCTTCTGCTTTGTACTTCTTTACATCGGGGAGACTGGAGGCAGCCTCGGAGATAATTTCAATGGGCACCTTTGTTCTGACTGCTGCAATAGCGGGGATCTCCAGTGGCCAAACATTTCAATTCCATGCGCCATTCCCCCAGCGGCATATCTATCCATGGCCTCGTGCATTGGCAAAGCGAGGCTACCTGCAAATTGCTCTGGTTTCAGTCTCTCTCTCTCTGTCTCTCTCCCTATCCATCTCTCCCTATCCCTCTGCCTCCTTTCCTCCAGTTCCCTATCCCTGTCCCTCTCCATTTAGAGAGCTATCCCTTTCCCCCCATCACTTCCCTGCTTTTTTTCCAGACGCTGGGAAAAAATGGCAGCGCACGAGGTTACAGCTGCCACTTCGCCTCTTCCTGCCGATGTATTGAAGACAAAGGAGGAAAAACCCAACACCCAACCCCAACCAACCAATTTTCCCCTGCAACCGCTGCAACCGTGTCTGCCTGTCCCGCATCGGACTTGTCAGCCACAAACGAGCCTGCAGCTGACGTGGACTTTTACCCCCTTCATAAATCTTCGTCCGCGAAGCCAAGCCAAAGAAGAAGAAGAATGTGTGTTCTGTCTGGTTGTAAATACGTGTGTTCTGCACCGAGGGCCAGAGAACACTATTTTATCATGTTGTACTTGTGCAATCAGATGACAATAAACTTGACTTTTTTCTCTTGCGCCTTCCCATCTACATCAACCTATGACCTCTTGCCTTGTGGGCCTATTCTCCTGCCCCTGCCCCTCCCCCATCTTTTGATTTATGCGCCCACCTGCCTTTTCCTCATACCAGGACGAAGGGCTCAGGCTGAATGCTGAATGCTACAGAAAGAATGCTGTGTGGCCTACTGAGTTTCTCCAGTGTTTTTGTGTATTGAAGTATTATAATATTAATCTGGGCAGCAAAACTATATTAACTGTGAGTGGTAGCATATGAATGTGTTGAATTTTATGTTTTGCAATTTTAAAAAATATATTTTATGTATTATTATGGAAGCAAGATACAGCTGTCACACTGGCACTGTCTCAGACAATGCACTTCAAATTGTTCTTGAATTCTTCCATTCTCTTTGGGACTGCTTTTTTTGAATTTAGTTTATCCATAAATCCAGTCAATTCAAACCGGTTCCTCTATCCAGGTCTGTTATCACAACATTTCTTTCAATGGGAAATGAGCTGGACGATTGAAATAATTCAATAGTTCTTTAGGATCTTGGGCCAAATGGCTTCCTTCTATGCAGCACAATTCGGATCGAGACTAAAACAGTTAAATAGCCTGGAATAAAACTATCAACTGTCAGAATAAACAGGGCTTCAGAAATGAGCGAAGAGAAGCTGGAGAGACTCAACGGGTCAGGCAACATCGATAGACGGTTAGCGTTTCAAGCCGGGGGCCTTTATCCAGATGTAGACTAGCCCAAAGATATTTATGAAAACCATATTAAATTGAAATTGGACAAATACCAAGAAAAAATGTTTAAGTGTTGCAATAGCAACTTCAAAGAAATGTCTAGCGATATCATGGAAAGATGACAGAGAAGTGTTATTAAGTAGATGGTAATAATGAGATGAGAAATTGTAAACCTTTGGAAAAAATAATGTATAGTTTAAGGAATCGAGTTTAAAATTTTTATCGTATTTGGAAACCATATATGGATTTTATGGATAATTTTCCCTCCACTTATCTTATCCACTCCTCTTAATTAATAATCTTTAATAACAATTAATGATTGTCTATGCTAATATTATTGTATATTAAATGGTAGGTATTTCTTTTTTTTCTTGCTTTTGGGTGGGGGGAATGGGGAGAAAATATATATAGAAGTTCTTTTTTGTATTCATTGGCTAATGTTTTATTAATGTTTTATTCATTTTTTCCTGTAATGATGCAAACAATTAAATAAAATTTTTTAAAAAGATGTAGACTAGCCATTTCTTTCTGTGGCTGCTGCCCTACCCACTGACTCCCTCCAGCTTCTCTTTACTCATAGGTTCCAGAATCTGCAGTGTTTGTGTTTCTCAGACTTTCAAAAGTGCTGGTTTGCCAGATACAATGCAGCTAATGTACAGCAGATGGCATGACAAACAATATTGTGAGTATGTAGTAGAGGGAGGTTCTGCAAGGCACACAATGTAAATCTTCTATTAAAGGTTAAATCTATTATTATACACCAAATAATATTTGTGTCTTCAAATGACAGTAAATTCAGATATAATCTATATATTTTCAAACGTTGTCTATGATCCTGTGAAATCCTTTTGTGTATATAACTGTTTTTTCAAGCTGCTTCCTTGATTATATCAAATAAAAATGACTTAATCTTATGGGTTATGTCTTGCAACTTTGTTGTTCACATTGAAAGCATTTCAAATTGCATTCCAAAAAAAAAATACTTGTAAAATATCAACTGTTCACTATACATCAAAAAATAATAAAATAAATACAAGATTTTTAAAAATTGTTTCAGGTTAAAATCTCTTTTCCCTGGCTTTGGCCAGAGACTGTCAAATTCTATATGAGCGTTTTGAAGTCGTTAAATACTGTATGGATTGCGTGTATTGTGTATTGGAAATCTCATAATCACAGGATCATTAAGTATGACTTTCATTAATGATTCTTTAAAGTTAAATAAATGTTCGAACATCTGTCGTGACAAAGGTTCTTTAACATCCGTCATTATAAAAGTTATTACGTGTTAAATCTTTCCCATTTCTGAAATTTACTATATCTTGTAATTTCTTAACTGTTCTCCACTGCTTGTTCTGAGTTATAACTTGTCTGATAAACAGAAAGGTGTTTAATTCCGTCATGACTTTTCTTGCTACAAAATGTAAACTTCACTTGTTTGCCAAGTTATCAAGTAAAATAAATAATTAAATAGACAGACTAAATCACATTAATGAATTGCATTGCTAAAACACAGAACAATTTATAGAGTTAAATGAACAAAGCCTGTGAAGCAAATTGGGATGTTTTTAAAGATTGGAAGGTGAGGAAAGCAGCAAAAGAGTTAAACAACAATCCAAACAGCCCTCCAAACTTGTTGTGCCATCCACAGCAGTGTCTACATATTGTATATCGGTCTCTCTATCAGTCAGCTCTAAACTACAGGGAAGAAAAATAGGGCAGAAATAACAGTTACTTTCCAACATCCACCAGAAGTGCATCCAGGCCACCACCCTTTACCCCATCCTTGCTACCCTCTTACCCACAAAATCAACGTTGTCTCACTCCTCCCCACCAACAATACTCCTCACTCTACTCACCCTCTATGGTCACTCCCACTTTCCAAACATCTTCAAGCTTCGCATGGAAATGTGTCCCACAGCCAGGCACAACTACAGACCCTGATGCAGTTGCTTCCAATAGAATTCTATTCGAATTGCACAGTGATGAATTGTCAGTTGTGCTTGTACTGCCATCCAGGCTGAAATCAATTATTTCAAGCTGACCAAACATCATCCCTGAATATCTGCGAGTCTCTGGAGCTTAGTTTCCATAAGACTATAAGCAGAAATAGGCTATTCAGCCCATTGAGTCTGCCCCACTATTTAATCATGAGCTGATCCATTTTCCCACTCAACCTCATTCTCCAGCCTTCTCCCCCTAACCTTTGATACTTTAGCTAATCAGGAACATATCAATCTCTGTCTTCAATACACACAATGACCCGAACCCCACAACTGCCTGTGGTAACAAATTCCACAGATTTACCACCCTCAGGCTGAGGAAATTCTGCCGCATCTGTTCTAGGCAGACGTTCTTCAATCCTGAAGTTGTTCCCTCTAGTCCTGGACTCTCTCACCATGGTAAACGACCTTTCTACATCTATGCTGTCCATGCCTTTCAGCATTCGAAATGTTTTAATGAGATTCCCCCATCATTCTCAATTCCAATGAGTACAGGCCAAGAGCTGTCAAAAGCTCCTCTCTATATAAAAAAAATATTATTGGATAAAATGCATGGCAGAAATAATTTTTAAATTCTATTTTATCACTCATTCTCATCTAATCTGCTGAAATATGAACCATTTTTAAAAATACCAAATCAGATGATAGATTGAATTAATAGTTGCTGAGGTAATGAGAAATAAATAAGCAGGAAACAGAAAATTAAGTAATTTCTTCAGCATTATATGTGCCAGGTATATTGAAAAAATACAACAAAACCTGGGTAACTAACTCGGTTACTGATACCCTGGTCTAGTGTAACATGACTGGTCGACTTCTGAAAACAAGGTTCGAGCATTTAAGTATGAAACTATTCTTTCACAAAGGCTCCAAAGTGAGTGCTTGGCACAAAGGAGGCCAGAAATTTGTCAGGGCCAATGAAGATGTTTTCCTTGGCTGATGGTCTATCCATGCAGGCATGGGCAGAATACTGCAATGGTAAGACAGACCCAGAGGGTCCAAATGAAAGACATGTTAAAAGTCTGGGCAAGAGGTAACGGAGATTAGTGAGTGCACAAACAGGGTGAAGGGAGAGCGTGGGGATAATAGAGGTGATAAGAAAGGGGTCTGGATCAGTCGAGAGCTTGGCTGTGGGCTGCAGATGTGATGCATTGCTGGGGATCAGGAATCTGTGAAAGGTGAGCTGGAGGGCAGGATCAGTGTCCTGAGAAGAGGCAGGGAGCAAGCGGTGAGTTCAGGGCTACTCTGTGATGGATTGGTGGTAAGATTTGAGTTTGAGTAAATAAATGAAACCTATTGGGTTCCAAGGGTCAGACTGCGGCCTTCTCAGGGAGGCCCTTTTAAGCTTCACCACACAGCGCTACAAAAACCTCGTTGGGCTGAAAGTTCAACAGTGGATATGCTTCAGGTTCAAGTTTAAGTTCAAGCATATGCCGATTGTCACATGCGCCAAGGTACAGTGAAAAGGTGTATGCTATCCAGCAAGACTATCCATACAGCAGAGTAAAACACAGTACAGAGAGTTAAAGAGGTCAGTTTGAGCACTTCACCAGAACACCTCCTGATTTCTCCATGCCGTGAACTCCACTAGCTGTCGAAGAAAAGATAGTTTGTGCACCTCCAATATAGAAAGCTGTTGATCTGTCCAAACAAACTTTGTTGGTAAATCCCTGGCCAAATTTCCCAGAGTGGTGAAAAGTAAGTTGGAAATTATTGTAATTGTTTTCTGTTTGCGGAACCATCACCTCTCTTATACACAGCTCTCGAATTTCGAGGCCAAGAATTGTGAACCTTCCAATCTTCCAGTACAGAAGGTTGAGAGAGTTTTTCTTATCTGGAAAGGCATAAAAATGACTTTTCATTATACTTAACCGATTTTTCTTTTTGCTATTTGTACGGCAATGCACAGTGTGATCTGTCTAACAATGCTTGGAACTTTGCAATAATGTGATTTGAAAGAATATATGGTTATCCAGGCGACTTGCAGAGTTAAGCGCATCAAAATTCTATCCAAAATAATTATGTTGCCATATTGTGTGGTCATCACTAATCTCTTTGAAGAGGAATTTGTACAGAAGGGCCAAAACAGATGAATTCCACTCTCCTTAGAGCAACTTAAAATGATTTCCAGGCAAACATATTTGCATTTCAAAGATATTGTCACAAAATATTAAGATCATCCTCAGTACCTTCCAAAACAGATGGAATTCTCAAAGTATTCCTGAAGATTGATAATCATCTCACTGCAATGAGAAATATTACCCCCTGCTCTCTCCTTCAGTGCAGTACTTTAAAAATGGAATCGAATAATTACTTCTTGAACTTTTTAAACTACTTAAAAAAAAAACTTTGTTTAAAAAAAAATTCCAGGTGCTCTTTCAATTTTTAATGATACTTTGCCTGCTTTACATCATTATGTGCATTCCACTCAGCACAATATTGGAAGGATATGATTGCATTGGAGCGGGTGCAGAGAAGATTTACCAGGCTGTTGCCTGGATTGGAGCATTTCCATGATAAGGTGGGTTTGCTTTCTTTGGCATGGGGGAGACTAAGTGGTGACTTAAAGGAAGCATGCACAACTATGAGGGAGATTGGTAGAGCAGTCAGATTCTTTTTCCCATGCTGGGCACGCCGAAACCAGAGGGCCCAGCTCTAAGGTGAGAGGTTAGAGGTATAGAGGGGATCTGTAGAGGATTTTCTTTCACGTGATTAGTATCTGGCACGCACTGTCTGAGGAGGTAGTGGAGGCAGATACTCCCTCAACATTTTGACAAGCACTTTATTCGCCATGGCATTGAAGATCATGGTCCTAATGCAGGTAAATGAATTCAGTAGGAATGGTCAGCATGGATGTGGAGAAACAAAGAACGCTGCACAGTACTATGACTTTAAGATGAGCATTCAAGTGTAGCTGAACATCTGTATCCAGAGGTGTTGACTGACTTCAAATATGCAACAGAACAATGTCATGCATTTCAGATTGGTAAAGTCTCGGGTCAGCATCAAAACCTGATTAGCTGCAATCTCATGCACAGACTCAAGAAGGCCATTCAGCCCATTGTACTACTGCCGGTCCCTTGAAAGGGCATGAAATTAATGTTACGGCTCTGTTTGTTCAATTTAATCCTGCTGAGGGACTATAATTAATTAATCCATTCATTCATTTTACTCTGGCAGAGCTAGCATTTATTGCCCATTCCCAATTGCCCTCGAGAAGAAGTAGTACGCTGCCTTCTTTAATCAGCGCAGTAATTCCAATGAAGGAATTCCCACTGCATCGTTAGGTAGGTGATTCCAGGATTTAGACCCAGCAAAGTGTTTCTCCATCAAAATGGAGTGTAGCTGGAGGAGAACCTGTAGGTGGTGATATTCCCAAGCATATGCTGCCCTTATCGTTCTTGGCAGCAGAGGTTGTGGGGGTTCAGGAGGAGCCACAATGGTAACATCTGTTTGTAACTATTAAATAACATGGAGCTTTGATATGACCACAGAAGCAAACATTTAGACAGAAGATAATGCAGAGAAGTAAAACAGGGTAAAGAGCACATAGAGGCTCAGACCCCTCTCTTCTTGAGGCTGCAATGAATTACACATCTAAACAAAAGTTTTCTCACATTTGAATACAAACCTTGTTCAATTTTGACGCAAAAAGATTTCCTGAGTGTAATTCTAAGCTGTACTAATGTCTTCATTGCATCGCTTAACCATTTAAAACATCTGTTATTGCTGATTTATTTTGATGTTAAGCATCTGCGTGAAATGCAGGCCAAAATTTTACAATACGTGAAACAATTTATAAAATTATGGATTTATAAAAACAGTATGTTGAGACGGATTATGTTTAGAAAAAAATTTTGTCTGATATATCAAAAATCTATTCAAAGAGAAGTTGGTATGGAAACATTGGTGTTCCCAGGAAGTTCATAAAGAGGGCATGAATAAGTCATCTTCCACTTTCCTTTTGCTGTGCAGCTAAGAGCGGTTCATAGAGTTGTTTATAATACTTTTGGGTTAAACCCTGTCCTGTCCTCCCATTTTTGGACTAAAAGTAGCCTTCTCAAATCTCATCATGCCCTTTTTAAAATTTGCAGTTTAAAGTATTTTTCTTCATGGGTTAGGAGTGCATCAGGACCCCCCACTTGGTTTCCCACTGCCAACAACCATATTCTCAACTGCCAACACTCCCCACCAGACATTCTGTCAGATACAAACCATTCCTTGATGAATTTTGTGGTCTCTAGGCCTTTGGTTATTTCTTGCAGTGATATCATTCTCACCAGTCTTCAGAAATTGGACGGATTTTAAGGGGGTTAAATTCAGTCTAGTCTCACTTCTTTTATGATGCCCAAGTATGCAAAGAGCCTCGTAAGCATCCCAGATACCAAGTCAGCCATGTGCTACAGACGGCCCACTTGAGTCATTTCCAAACAGGCTCTAGAAAGAGAAAATTGGCCTTCAATAAAATGAACAGTGACTGAATTGAGATTAACGAGAGTAAATGAAGGATAATCACTGGCAGATCAAATAAAGAATTCAGCAGGAAGTTTTTTTTAAATATATATAGAGTATGGTAAAAGTAAGGAACTTCCTGATGTGTCCAAGAGAAAGCCTGATGCCAATATGAGGGAGTAGGAAAGGACCATGTTTGAGCAGAGGGCAAGTCACTCGAACTGGCAACCTGTGCCTGTGCTCTGCAATACAGTGCAACTGCCAATTTGTAAAATATCTTGAGAAAAATGATCTCTAACTGTGATTGTATAAATTATGAAGGGAAGGCACAGCATACTGAAAGACTAGCAGCTGTCGGGATTACGAACGACAAAAAGATCAGTTATTACCATATAGGTAGGGATAATCTAAGCACAGTTGTGCCCAGGGTGAATAATTGTAATTAAATCTATTTTCAACTTCATTTATTGCCTCATAAAGCAATAATACAGAAGATTTTGACCTTGAATAATATTGACATGTATTTGTGAAATTAGTTTACAATTCTGCCTTGTTCTCCAATATATTGTTACTGTCTAGGGAGGGAAAGACTTTGTTGAGTAATGAGCGGATAGTGATTTTCTTTGTGCTCCCTTCAAAATGCACATTGTTTATAAAAGGCAGCCCTCTTTTAAAAAAAATGTTTATAATGTGAAGTAAAAAGTGGCTAAAATGCCAAGGAAGAGAGCACATATTGCTTCTGTGACATTTGATTCGGATTGACTCTAATGGTCGCTTGTGGTGAATATTTTACACCTCCCGCAGGCTAGTTGGAGCATATTGTAAATTTTCCGCCAGAACACTTCGCCTCAAGAAATATGAATGTACAATTGTGATGGGTAAAGGTTTGAGCCTGACTGGGTAACTTTAAATAATCCAAAAGGATGATTAGAACCTGTCAGGTACTTTTGACATGAAAATAACCGCACCAACCATATGGTTCCAAAATGCATTTTAAAATCCACTGAGATTCAGCAAAATCGAATTCCAATATTTTTCCCCTCCCAGCCCAACCCTCTGCTGAGTTTTCTCCTTACTCCTAAAGGGGCTGGGTCACGTCAGGTTACAGTTGTTCAAGAGGAAGCTCTATTTTGCCAATGGTCAATAATGAACATTGCGAACAGGATTAGGCCCATTGAGTCCATCAATCTGGATCATGGCTGATTTGGATCCGAAATCCACCTACCCATTTTTACTCTAAAACCAAGGAAATCTCTTGCCTTACAAAAAAATTCTCCCAATCTCAAATTTGATGGCATCTATTTTCTGAGCCAACACAATATTTTGATGGGCAAGAGTGAATTCCAAATTTCTTGTGTGGTCAGTGGGGAGATGCCCCACTCAATGGGCCTAATCCTGTTCGCAATGTTCATTATTGACCATTGGCAAAGTGGAGCTTCCTCTTGAACAACTGTAACCTGACGTGACCCAGCCCCTTTAGGAGTAAGGAGAAAACTCAGCAGAGGGTTGGGCTGGGAGGGGAAAAAACTGGAATTCAATTTTGCTAAATCTCAGTGGATTTGAAAATGCAGAACACTATTTTCCCGAGGATGGATTGTGGTTACTATTGACTGGCAGGTTATTCCAGATCCTCACTAGTTATGTTATTTCCTGGAAAGGACGGAAGTGTTCGTAACTCCCTCACCTGCATTCTGCAGCATGGCAATCGATGTGCTGGCGGTCAATTTATAGCGCTACTGGACTCACCACTGCACCTGGGGATAGCTACTCATCAACATGAACTGATGCAGCCCCCATTCATTTGATCTTGTTCTCTTAAAAAAGGTTCAACCTTTAGTTTGCTTTATTTTACTTAATGGAGGAGGCTGGCCACTAGATAGGCAAAATGGATGTAAAAAAACTAGATGGATATTGCTGTGACTTTGGGAAGGTTTAGACTGATGATGGAGGTGGTTTATATAGGTTGGCACAACATTGTGAGCCAAAGGACCTGTACGGTGCTGCACCGTTCTATGTTCTAATTATATCTATAACCTTATATCTAAAGTTTTTTCATCTTTAATTATTTTGGAATATTTTTTAATAGTTTGATGTGTTTCAAGTCTACACATCTGAGACTTATAGAAGCAGGTAAAAAAAAAAGGTATCCTTCTGAAGAGAATGTCAAAGCTGGAGTCTTGGGTTCTGCCACCTGAGGACAGATTGCCCCAAAAAAACCATAGAATATTACAGCACAGAACCAGGTCCCTTCAGCCATTCTAGTCTCTGCTGAGCCATTGTTTTTGCTCAATCCCACTGACCTACACCCAGTCCATTGCCCTCCATACCTGTCCAAATTCTTCTTAAATGTTAAAATTGAGCCTGCATTCCTCACTTCAGCTGGAAACTTGTTCCACACACCGACTACTCTCTGGGTGTCCCACTAAACTTCTGCCCTTTCACTTTTAACCCATATCCTCTGGTTTGTATCCAAAGGCAAACATAGTGCCTTGTGAAATGACCACTGAAAAAAGGTCACAAGTAGGTATTAACCAAGGAGAATTTCAGGGAGTATAATGAGATCAGGGAGGGGTATGCTGATAATCTAGAATAGATATCAAGACATATATCTAGGTACCTAGCTTCTTGACATCTGGAAGGATGAGGTATTGTGTCTCTTGAAGGTCATTATGGTGTTCAGGTTCCCAGGGCTTGATGGGATCTATCCCATATTATTGAGAGAGGAGATAGCTGGGGACCTCACAGAGATATTTTATCCTTTTTACCCAAGGATCCAGAGGACTAAAGAAGAGGAGCATAATACGCATAATCCATCAAATTATAGGTCAGTTAGCCTTTCATCAGTTATAGGGAAATTACTGGAAAAGATTCTGAGGAATTGGATGTATTCACATCCATGACTCTAAATAGACAGACCCTTGATGTACCGAGAACCAGTGATGTACAGAGGGATCTTAGGATGCAATCTATTTCTCGTTAAAGTGGCAATACAATGAGTACAACGTGTATGAGTATGAGAGGTTTTTCCTTATCTGCCAGTGTACTGAGTGTAAAAATTAGCAAGTTATAATGCAGCTGTACAAAATGTTGGGTAGGGCACATTTGGAGGATAGTGTGCTGTCTTGTGGCTATATTACAAGAAGGATGTAGACACTTTCAAAAGGGTGAGTAAAAGATTCACCAGGATGTCTGGATTAGAGAGTATTAGCTACAAGGAGAGGTTGGGCAAACTTGGATTGTTTTCTTTGGAGCAACAGAGGATGCGGATCAACCTGACAAAAATACATAAAATTATTAGAGTCACAGATTGGATAGATAGACTGAGTCTTTCTCCCAAGGTGTGTATCTAAAATACTAGAGGGCACAGTTTAGAGATGAGAATGCAAAAGTTTATAGGAGATATATGAGGCAATTTATTTTTCTACAGTAAGTGGAACATACCCAGAACGTGCTGTCAAAATAGGTGGTGGATACAATAGCAATATTTAAAAGGCATTTAAACAAGCAAATGACCAGACAGGGGATGGAAGAATATGGATAATGTGTGGTAAATGGTTGGTACAGACATGATGGGCCAAAGGGCCTGTTAATGTTCCTGTGCCATGCTTTTTCTGTTTTCTATATTTTGCGGAAGCTGCCAAAATGTTTGGCCTGGAAGTCAGCCTGAAGAAAACTGAGGTCCTCCATCAGCCAGCTCCCCACCATGACTACCAGCCCCCCCACATCTCCATCGGGCACACAAAACTCAAAACGGTCAACCAGTTTACCTATTTCGGCTGCACCATTTCATCGGATGCAAGGATCGACAACGAGATAGACAACAGACTCGCCAAGGCAAATAGCGCCTTTGGAAGACTACACAAAAGAGACTGGAAAAACAACCAACTGAAAAACCTCACAAAGATAAGCGTATACAGAGCCGTTGTCATACCCACACTCCTGTTTGGCTCCGAATCATGGGTCCTCTACCGGCATCACCTACGGCTTCTAGAACGCTTCCACCAGTGTTGTCTCTGCTCCATCCTCAACATTCATTGGAGCGCTTTCATCCCTAACATCGAAGTACTCGAGATGGCAGAGGCCGAGATGCTGAAGATCCAGCTGCGCTGGGTGGGTCACGTCTCCAGAATGGAGGACCATCATCTTCCCAAGATCGTGTTATATGGCGAGCTCTCCACTGGCCACCGTGACAGAGGTGCACCAAAGAAGAGATACAAGGACTGCCTAAAGAAATCTCTTGGTGCCTGCCACATTGACCACCGCCAGTGGGCTGATATCGCCTCAAACCATACATCTTGGCGCCTCACAGATCTGCGGGCAGCAACCTCCTTTGAAGAAGACCGCAGAGCCCACCTCACTGACAAAAGACAAAGGAGGAAAAACCCAACACCCAACCCCAACCAACCAATTTTCCCCTGCAACCACAGCAACCGTGTCTGCCTGTCCCGCATCGGACTTGTCAGCCACAAACGAGCCTGCAGCTGACGTGGACATTTACCCCCTCCATAAATCTTCGTCCGTGAAGCCAAGCCAAAGAAGAAGAAAAAAGAAAGAAAAATTATGTAAAAACGAAAAGAACTCTGCTGTACTGTGTCGGAGTGGGGGCATGGGGTTGTCTCAGTGTTTATTTTTTTTAAACACCTAGAGCACGGTTACAGGCCATTTCACCCACCCCACCCACCCCCTCCCAGCCTGTGTCACCCAATTACACTACAACCCCTGCTATGTTTTGAAGGTTGGGAGGTGGGAGGAAACCAGAGTACCCGGAGGAAATCCAGGCAGACATGGGGGGAGAATGTACAGACTCGTTATAGACTCATTACAGACTCATTACAGATTCAAATCCCGGTCTTTATCACTGGTGGTGTAATAGCGTTGTGCAAACTGAAACGCTAACCCTGCCATTATGTCTTCTCATCCAAGATTCTGGTGTCAGTGGAAATATTTTTCCTGTGTCACTAAAATCAAAATCTTCTCTGTATTAGAATTAAAAACAAAAAATGTTGTGGCTAAGTAACTATGGATGAAATGTTAACTGTATGACACTAATACTGTCTGAAGTGGGAGAGTCCTGGAGCTCTCTCCCCTCGCAATTCAAAATAAAGCTCTGCATGGCAGTGAATTTGGAACGATTGGAGAGAAGTTGGTGGACTGGGGAAGGATATCACAGAACAGGAACTTAAATCAGACAACAGTAATGTTTTTTAGACTGCAATGTCGGGAAAAATTGTTGAAAAAATTAACATTCACACTAGGCGCCTTTTTTAGACTGCAAGTACCTGAGTGCAACAGTCCTGGTGGTTGGATGTGCAGTAGAGTGGATGACCATCAACAAATTTTTCTGGTATGATTTACACTGCAGGTTTCCTCCAAATTCCTGCACATTCCTTTCTAGACTGCCCCGTGTAGCGGCAAAATTCCTTGATTGTGCTGTTACATGCTAGCAGTCTAAAATCCATAAGTATTGTGTGTGGAGGAAAGGTGACATCCCTGCCTTTTTGGAACGTGTCACGTGACATCCCTGTCTGAAACTTATTCAGAAGTCGCATCACCTGTCAATCAAGGTTGGACTCTGGCCACCCATTAGTGCACACCTTCCTGTTGGCTAATTTAAATCACCGAGGGTTGTTATTGGCTATAAGCACAGACTAACATTGTATATAACACCAATACACAGCACATGCCTTAAGGTCCAATCTCCAGACATCACTCCATGCCAGATCGTTACTGTGGAAGTCGCTGGAAGTGTCGCGGGTAAGGTGTGCACTACACTGAAGCTGAGCTGTAGTACTGCGATATAACAATACTTACAGGGAGCCACACCCCAGTTGGTACAGAGTATGTCCCTGTTTATAGTGTGTGAGTGTGTCAAGTATAGGTTCACTATTGTCGGAGTCCAACCAAAGTCCGAGGTGAAAGTCTATATCATTACTTAAGTGAAATAGGTAATCGAGTACCATTTACTGTTTGTGTCCCATGTGTTAATTAAGTTACATGTGATTGTAACACTTGTGTCCAGACTCATCTCTCTGTGAACCCACTGAACCTGATAATATTCCCAACAAACAAACAGGAGTTCAGTTATCTGATGGTGCTACATGATAAATATTTTCAGTGATTTATAGAGGTGATCAACCAGTAACATATTGAATTTATTTCTTTCTTCTTTACTCTTTAAGGAAAGCTATGCATTGCTTGGCTCCCCTTTATGATGATCCGGAAATGACTGCAGTGTGTGCATTGTCAGTTTTGCCTGCAGGTGGAGTTACAATAAGGGTCAATGCTGTTGAAGGCATGTCAATCAGATCACACTTCTGCACCTGAAGAGTACATGTGAACCTGGCTAAAATTAGCGTTGGCAAGACTTTTGACCCTCAAGGCAATGCTGCCATATTTAAGTGATACCTCCACCCAATTTTTACACTTGAATGAACACCACAGCAGTGCTCTCACGATGCTCTTGCTTTGTCCTAATTAACTAACTCTATGCTCTTGCCCCTCTACGTTACATGGCTCTATGTATGTTAGAGGTGATCACTCTCTTTCCCTCCCCAACACACACACACACACACACACACACACACACACACACACACACACACACTCACACACACACACACACACACACACTCACACACACACACACACACACACACACACACACACACACACACACACACACGTATTATTCTGCCTACTACCTCTGACCTACACCATGACCATATCTCTCCATTCCCCTCCCATTCATGTACCTGCCCAGATTTTTCTTAAATAATAAAATTGAGCCCGCATTCACCACTTCAGCTGGCAGCTCGTTCCACACTCCCACCACTCTCTGAGTGAAGAAATTCCCCCAAATGTTCCCCTTAAACTTTTCCCCTTTCACCCTTAATCCATACCTTCTCACCTACCCTCAGTGGAGATTAAACCTATCCCTTCTCACTGTACCAGGAATGTGACTGAAACATCCATTCGAGGAACAGTTATTGGAAGTTATCAGGAGAAGGACAGTCAGATAGTCTCAGTCCAAACTGTCCTTCATAAGATTAGCTAACTTTGTAAGAATTGATGATGCAAGGCTGGGTGAATCTATGATCAATCGGGTTTGACAGACTTTAGTAGCAAGAATTCTGATCACTGGATTACGTAAGCATCAAGCCTGTTTCCCACCTGCAGACTTGTTCCAGCATTGCATGTCCTGCTGTCAAACTTTCAGTTTTCTTTTATCGGGATATGGGTGTCATCAGCAAGGTTAATCCATTCCTAGTCGCCCTTGAGGAGGTCCTTGGGAGCCATCTTCTTAAACAACTGCCACCATTAAATTAAGGAAGAAACAGTGTGGGGAGTTCCAGAATTTACATCCAGTAACAGAAACTCCTTTCTGAATTAAGATGCATGTGATTTGAGGAAATGGTAAATTTGCATTCCTGATACCTACGTTCTTTCTTGGGGGTAAAGTCTGTGGCTTTGGGAGGTGTTGCTTGGGGTAGTCTAGGCCAGTCATTCTCAACAGGGGCCCTTCAGCCCCTTTGGGTGGGTGGGGGTGTGCAGCATATTTGAGTAAAAGCCTTGTTTTCTTTGCACTTCATAAATGTTTACAAATTTTTAAAAATTATTTGGTAGAAGTATTGAAGAAATCAAAACTTGATTGCTTCACAGGGAAGGAGGCCATAAACTTTGAGCAGAGTCCTGGATTGGGGGAGGGGGGGGGAAGGAACATATCCGAAAAAAGGTTGAGAATGGCCGGTCTAGGCCAGTAACACCTGTAAATGACACACTTCAGCCACCATGCATGGGAGGTGGAGAGAAGTCCTAGGGTTTTTTTTGTTATTGATTCTGTGAGCTATTTTCCATTTATAAAGTGGCTGGAGGAGTTGAACTTTTCTCCTGAGAAGGAAAAGATGAGATTAGATTCAATCACTAGAAAGTGGATGGTTTGGATGGATTAAATGTGGAAAAAGTATTTCCAGTAGAAGAAAGATCAGTCCACATTCCCAAATTAAGGTGATTGGTGAAATGAGCAGAAGCAAAATGTGGAAGCGTTTATTTTCAAGTAGCGATGTATGGTCTAGAATAAAATGCTGGAAAAGGTAATGGATCAGATTCAATAGTAACATTCAAAAGAGAATTGGATAAATGTTTAAAGGGAATAAAACAAAGGGCTCTTGGGAAAAAGCTGGAGTATGATAATTCATCCAAAGAGCCAAAGCAGGTTTGATGGCCTCTTTCTAGATGGAATTAGAAGGAGTCGATAAAGCCATTTGTCAACTGAATACAACTGCTGCTCCTGCTTCAGCTTCTCAAAATCAGAAGTGCAGAGATTCAGTCACAAATCTACAGCTGGGAAGAGGCGGATGTACCAGGAGCCAGAGATTCTTTAATTGTGACCATCTTTATGAAAAGGAAGAAAAGCAAACCATAGAAACAACAAAGAGGTCGATCTGCTGCCTACTTCATTACCGCAGTCATTCTCTGCGAACTCCTTCTCAGAAGTTAAACTGTTGCTTCCTAAACCATCTTGAGCAAGGGTATCATCTTGTGTCATCTCCAGAGAAATGCAAGGAACAGTACCAGCCAACAGATAGTCTTTTTTGATTTCCTTTTTTTTGGGAATATTTTATTTTAAAAGACTTAAGCAAATATATATGTGGTGAGACCACTTTTGTACATATTCGTCATATGTAAACATGACCTTTCCTGGTTTATCATGCTCTCAATGGCCGGCTCATGACTCCTCCATAAAAGCTTCAAGCCTTCCCCCAGTTCGAGTCCGGGTCAGTGTGAACGACCAACACAGGGATATCTTGCAAATAAAAGCCTTCAGTTTTAGCAACATCAATCTTTGTGTAATTGATTGTGCATCAACATACAAACAATATAAGACATTTTCTTATCACACAATATAATATACAGACTCCAGTGTTTTTTCCTTCCCTGGATAGTGCATAAACCATAAAAGGCAAAGAAAAGAAACAAAAATAAAACTAAAAATTAAAACACACACCATCTGTGTCACAACCTTAATTCACTTTCTTTATTTATCTGTCGGGACAGCTTGTATCTTAACTCATTTCTCAAGGTGGGGGGTAGGAATAGATCATATCTGCACATCTATGTGCCTCAGATGTGGCTGCCACACTTTGCTTCGAGATCGCATGCTATCCAGGCTTATTGTATTTAATACCCCAGCTCTCCCTGACCTCACACCCTCATTAATGCTGACTCACTTAGCTGCCTCTCCTCTTGCAAGTGTCTGTTCATTTCTGTAGCTCTCCCTGACATTAATTTATTATCTGATTGCACAAGTATAACCCAACAAAACAGCATTCTCCAATCCTCGGTGCAAAACATGCAGACACACAATCAGACATAACACACCTACCGAAAAGCAATATATACGCAAGGAAAACATGCACATATAAAAATAAATAAATATTTTTAATTATTAGTAGCGTCTCAGATGGTTAGTGTGAACAGTTTATTTAGTTATTCAGCATTCTCACTGCCTGTTGGTGCTGGATCTGATACTCCTGTATCTCTTTCCCAACAGGATTAGCTGAAAGATGCTGCATTTGGGGTGGTAGGGGTCCTCAGCAATTTTGCATGCCCTCTTCAGATAATGATCCTGGTAGATCATGTCAAAAGGGGGATGGGAGACTCCAGTGATCTTTTCTTCCACTCATAATCCTGTCGATTGATCTCTGGTCCACTTCTCTATAGCAACCGTACCCATTGTGATGCAGCTGAATAACACTCTCTCAATAGAGCTTCTGTAGATATGATGATGGCCATTAGCCTTGCCGTTTCAGTCTTCTCAAGAAAGTCTACGAATAAGGAACTTGGTGCTCTCCATTACAAAGTTATTGATATGTAGTGGAGGGTGGTTATTCTTTGTTTGTTCCATAATCATCTCCTTCATCTTCATCTCCATGTTGAGACTCAGGTTTTTATTCTTGCACCACTTCACGAGATTTTCCACCTCTTCTCTGCAGAGCAACCCATCCTTGTTGCTGATGAGGCCAACTACTGTTGTGTCGTTGGCAAACTTGATAACTCTTTTAGAGCTGGATCTGGCATTGCAGTTGTGGGTCAGTAATGTGAACAGGATCAGGCTGAGCACACGGCCCTGAGTTACACCAGTGCTCAGCATAATTGTGCTTGACGTTCTGCTATCAACCCAGACAGACTGTGATCTTTCCATTAGAAAGTCCAGAATCCAGTTGCAGAGAGGGGTGTCGAGTCCCAGCAAGGACAGCTTCTCTACCAACCTCTGAGGAATGATTGTACTAAACGCTGAGCTGGTTGATGGGCATATGAGGCATTGTTCTCCAGGTAGGTCAGGATGGATTGAACAGGCAAGGCTATGGAATCATGAGTGGAATGGTTTCTTCTATAGGCGAATTGAAATGAGTCCAGTGTCTCTAGGAGGTGTCCTTTGATGCATTCCATTACCAGACACTCAAAGCATTTCATAATGGAGGAGGCCAGTGCCACAGAGCAATAGTCATTAAGACCTGTTACTTTGGTACGGGAATGATGGGTGCCTGTCATGAAACCCACTGGTATGATGGACTGCAGTGAGGTGTTGAAAATGTCCGTAAAGATCTCTGTTATTTGGTCTGCGCAGTCATTTAGTATGTGGCCAGGTATGTTGTCTGATCCAGCTGCCTTTGTGGCTTCACTTTTGATAGGGTTCTCCTCACCTCGGCCATGGCTATGCATCGGGGAGGGGGGGGTGGGGGGGGAGGGAAACATGGAACCTTCTTCACCATTAGCCTGTTCTTCTCATCAAACTGTGCATAGAAGAGGTTCGGTTTGTCCGGAAGGGAGGTGTCATTATCTTTAACTTGCAACATTGTCTCGTGATCTGTTATGGTCTTGATCCCTTACCACATACACCTTGTGTCGCCAGAGTCACACAGCTCTCGATGGAACTTCTGTGCGTACCCACGCTTTGCCGACCTGATTGCACGGGAGAGTTCAGCCTTGGCTCATCTTAGTGCCATCTTGTCTCCTGTCCTGAAGGCATCATCATGAGCTCTGAGAAGCGCTTGGAGCTCTGCATCCAACTGTGGTTTCTGGTTAGCAACTGGCTTTTGATTTTGGAGACATCTTCAATGCACTTGGTAACGTAGCCAGTCATTGAGCTTGTGTACTCTCGATATACCTAATCTTTTACTATTTACAATTTTTAAAATCATTTCCAAACCTTGAAATCATAGCCTGTTATCTCTGGTCAGGATATGAACACACACACATATATAAAGAAGAAATTAGTGCCTACTATTGTTCCCCCCCTCCCCACTACCCTGCAATCCCTTTTGTAATCATGCTTGCATTTTAATTGATGTAGCAACTTCTCAAACTCTTTTTGAAAGTTCACACATTTCACTGCACCATCTTCACCAGACCTTTGGATTACTTCATCAAAGAAGACAATCAACTCAATCAAATATGATTCACAGTTGGCAAATCCTTACTCGTTGTCATTTATTAATGCTTACTTTTCCAATTACAAATGAATTTTCCCCTGTCTTATGATCACTAAAAGTTTCCCCAAAATCAAAGGTTACATTGACCAGCTTTTGATCAACAGTTAACATTTGGATCCCTCCAGGCCTGTGGCAATGCTTGATAATGATTGTTTTTTCATATCCATTGGATATTGTCCATGCGCCAAAATTCTTACTTGCCCACTTTTGCATCTCTGGAGGATTGAACGACAGCCGATGTAGCTTTCACCATACCCATCTGTATGTTTCTTGGGGAACCAAGGAGCATTGGAATTAATCTGAGTACAGTATTGCAAAACATAAGTAACTCCTCTTTTTCTATGTTTTTTCAACTAGTGCACTTTCTCCAACCTCCCCTCCTTTACTATGAGCTTAGTACATACAGCTTCTCAGTGAAAACTTACAAATTATTTGCTTAAAGCCTCAGCCATGCCCTCTACTTACCTCTATGAGAAAATTTCCTTTTACTCTTTGACTGTCCCTTTACTAGGAGACATTTTAAGGCTCCCAGTTCGGACCGTGTTTTATGCACTTCATGATTCAATTCCAGTCCACAAAATAGCACAGGCAAATCCTAAGCTTCATACATTCTGTGATTTTCCTTCTTGCTCTTTCATGTGCCCAGTGAACAGCAAAACCCCCCCCAAAAAAAAGAAGGCCAGGTGATAGCCAAAGGCATCATAGTGGTTTAGTGCAACGCTGTTACAGGGCCTGCAACCGGCATTGGGAATTTCCACTTTCTCCCCGTGTCTGAGTGGGTTTCCGTCGGGTGCTCCACTTTCCTCCCACAATTCAAAATCGGGAGTAATTGGGCTCATGGGCAAAATTTAAAATATAAATTTTGCCTGGATGACACATAGCACAGAGTGACAAAAATGGTTATCCATTGGGCCATTAAGTCTGTATGATATTTATGTAAAAATAGTCTAATTAATCCTATTCCCTTGCCTTCTCTGTATCCTGCAAATCCTTTAATCTATTTGTCTGGATCTGTTTTGAAGCTGCAATTGGATCTGCTACCCCTGCCACCCATAACTGAACATTCAGACCCTGTGACTTCGAACCACTGTTGCAGAGTGCACCACTTGTGGCCACAAGGCGGCTCAAATTTGTTTTACCACTAGATTAAAGGGGACTCCAGTGTCATGTTACTTAACGCTGAAAACCTGTTACCACGAGGTCCTCAGTCCCTTGGGATGGTGCTGACCCTTGCTCTTGCTACAGCTCCAAGAATGAAACCTTAATTTGAGCTCTCTACTAGTCTATCGGACAGTGCAGCACTTCAGCTGGGTGATGAAAACTGCCCAGCGGATTATCTGCATCTAATTGCCCATCATTGAGATCATCGATCGGAAACGGTTCTGGGCAGGGTATCATCAAGGATGCATCTCACCCTAACTATGGACTTTTTAACTCTCCCTCCATCCAGTAGGCACTAAAGGAACCTCTGCCCTCGAAGCAGCAGGCTCAAAAAGAGTTTTTTCCCCCCCCCCCCAAGGCTGTGACCCTACTGACAGCTCTGATGGTCCTGCCCTCACATTGTAATGCCAGTACTTGCCGAATGTCCTTGTTTTTATTTACACGTAGTTATTTGCATATAGCACTATTTTTTAACTTCTGGTTGGACACTAATTGTATTTCATTGGCGTTGTGTTATACTTGACAATAAACGCATCTAATCTCATCTCGTTAGTTTGCCACCCCAAAGCTCCCACTCCACTTTCAGTACCGTGTGCAACCCTTCTCACTGATCATTCACACAAAACCCACCACTGACCCCTCATCCAATTCCTCTCTGTAATCGCTCACCTGATCTCTGTTTATTGTCCCATTGTTAAGTTCATTCGATTTATAAGTATCCAGGTTCATCTGGCTAATCATGCTGACGTCCAATTTTTGTTCGTCCATAGAGAATATTCCAATATTGCTTTGAAAAACTGAAATTTCTTTTTTTTTTGGTAAAATGTGGGATTTTTTTTCACATTTGCAGAGATTAGATTCACAACTAAAACAGAGGTGAAAGCGAATGGAACATCGGAGTTAAGAGGGTGAACCTTAATTCAATTTCAAGAGCAACAGAGCCATTGCTGGTTTGGTGATCAGTGGCCAATAGAATTTGGTATTTCAATTTCAGATTTTTACAATAAATACATCATCTCAATGTGCAAATAAATTAAACTGATACTTGCTTACACAAATGAGAGATATTGGAATTATGAAGAGGGCTAAAAATTGCAACTGGATAGAAAGAGTAATTAACATATTTCATGTATTTGAGAAGCAATTGGAAAGATAGCATAAATGTGGGTTGAGGAAGTGTTTGATAAATAGATTTAAGGAGCCGAGGTGTATCGGAAATGTTGGCTAACTAATCATTGATCTGTCAGAGTCAGAATGGGATGAAATAGATAAAGAAAATGTAACATTAAGGGAGTCCTTCTGTTGCAGTAGATGATGCAGGAGACACCTTACTTTAGGCTGTCAACCTGCGCTGCTAGAGTGTGGACACTGACTGGGGTCTATTACCAGCACATCCTCTTTGTAAATGCAGAATGCTTTTGCATTGCAGAATGACCTCTTTCATATTCAACTTTGGGCTCTACATCCTAGCACGGAGAACATCCTGGATGACAGCAGAAGCAAAGGGATTTTAAAATATAATATCAGTTAGCATATTTGTGTCTCATTGAGGAAGTCTGATTAAAATATATAAAAAGTTAGAGTGCATAACAGAATGGATAATGATGGTCTCTGGTAAGGGAATTCATTATATGCAGTTAACCTAAAGTTTGCTGATTTCATTTCTCCTGCATCCTGTCTATTCACCAGCATCCAGTTTCTCTTCTGCACCATATTGTATTAATTGACACTGTTTAAGTGATATTATCACTCTTCACCTTCTACATAAGCTCGTATCAATCCAATTTCTGTGTCCACCCGAGCTGCCTAAATATCATGCTTCAAACTGGTGAAGAGAAAACATCGTCGGTTGCAGCAGGCACTAGATTCATGCTTGGGGGGGAAAGCGCAGGCATGAAGAAAAAGCGCTAAATATAAAAATATGTAGAAACGGCTGAAAGCCATGAGACACAACTAAGCAGAACTGGCTGAACCCCAGACAAATTGTATACTTATGAAGGCAACATCCATAGCAAGATTAAATAATTTTGATTTTGCAAAATATGGACAAAATTTACATCCAATTTTTAAAAAGGGCAACTCCACCTAAATAATTCTCTGGGCAATTCATTAATTTTCAGGAAATGGCATGAGAGTTGATTAAAGAAAGCTGAAGCTAAAAGCAAACGTTCTCACTTTCTTGCTATGCTGACAATTGCATTTCTTTACAATTTACTTTTGAAGCTTCAAAATGTTCCACTTGCGGCCTTTTCCTTCTTTTCCATGGAAGTCAAATCGTTATGGGCCTCCAATGTTCACCCAGGACACAAAGAGAAAGCTCAAATTGCTCTAATCCTCACCCGCCTGCGTCACTTTCAACTGAACTAAAACACACAGGAAAGGAATTGGAAGAAGAGAAGTTGAGGAGAGAATTTGAGATTTAAGGGTGCAGACATTTGAAGGCATGGCTGCCAGTGGTGCTGTGATTAAAACCAAAGGGTGAGCAAGAAACGAGAAAAATGGATGGAAAAAAAATCCAAGCTAGGGAAAGATATGGCTGCAGAGATGGACTGGCCATTTTCCTTAAAACTGAGCTGGAGCTGGTCTGGGGAACATTGAGAATGGGCCATCACGGAGGAGTCACGTGATGGAGTAGTGGCCGGACGGTGAACTCCAGCCCTCTCCAGAAAAGTCGGGAAAAACGAGAGAAAATACAAAGGCACAGAAATACAAGTTAAAGAAAAGTGAATATAAAGGTGGAAAGAAGATGGAGACAAAAGGAGAAAAATCAAAATCAACGGAAAGAAGAGAGGAAGAGAAGACAACGGAGGAAAAAGGTGAAGGCCTTACCTGTCCGAAGAGGCCCGCTGCGGAGAGAAGACCCCACTACCTCAGGTCGGTAGAAAGAGAACTACAACAATGGCTCACAGAGCCGAGTAAAAGTGCGCAACCGCGCATGCGCGACTCCTCGCGCATGCGCGATGCGCATACAAAAAAACACACCGACGGGAGGGGGGACCAGCTGGGGAGTCGATCTCCACAGCCGGCAACGACAGCTGCAGAACACCTGCAGCAAGAAGACACCACAGAAGACAATGGAAACAAGAAAGAAGAGGAGGAAAGGGCAGCAAAGAAACAACAGATGGTCAACCTAGAGGAAGAAGAAGAGGAAGAGGAAGAGTACAGGGAAATAGAAGAAGAAAAGATAGGCAAGGTAAAGGAGGTACTTGCTCTTGTTAGAGGATACATGGAGTCATTTAAAGAATGGCAAACACAGGAATTCAATGATTTAAGAAGAAGAATAAACAACACAGAAAAGAAAATAAATAAAATGGATATGACCTTAACAGAAATGGGGAAAAAAATGGACAAGATGGAAGAACGGGCAATAGCAGCAGAAATGGAGGTAGAAGACTTAAAAAAGAAATTGGAGGAATCTAATAAAAAAACTAAAGAGACACAAGAATTACTAGCCCAAAAAATAGATATAATGGAGAATGGGCCATCACAATTCTAACTCTTTTAAAGCACTCAGTTCTTTCCAGAACTGCTGTTGGTGCCAATTAACTTCCATTATAACAAAAGAAGCAGACCCTGATTATCCAACCAACATGATATAGTGTAAAATTTTAAAATGCACCATGAAATGCTGCAGATCGAGGTTTTGAAAAAAAAGTGTTCACTGATAGAAAAAAAATATCAAATTCACTGGGTCCTGTTTGCACTCAAATTCACGAAAAATGTGACAGGAATTGCTGTCAGATGCACCAGGAATCACATTTAGTTGATAACCTTAAGATCCCATGAACAATCCTATGCACATGGAATAACCTCCTATAAAGTACTCCCACGTGGACAATTTGATCTGGTGCATGGAATAATCACACGCATGTGAGACACTTAACAGGCTTCAAAGGAGATACCAGCCCTTAACTACCAAGAATATTTTTCATGTTAAATAGTCCCTATGGTCATCTTTAATTTTAATTAGAGCCTTGTGCAGTATTGGTTCCTGGAATCCACAGCAATGAAATCAATAGAAAGAGTCAAGCCTACAGGCAAAAGCAAAAGCAGGTAGATGCTTCAGTATTAAAATAACTGTGCACTTGCACCTCTTAGTTACCTGAAGTTTCAATTTGCTCCACTGATAAAGCTTGTGTCTCAAAATAGACATTTGCAGGGTTCAACTCCTAGTCTGGGTAGAGGACAGCAGATTCTAAACCAACATTTTAAAGGTTTTCCTCCGCAGATACCTTTCCATTTATAATGATGTCATTAACCAACCATTATTTTTTTCAGTTATTTCTGACCCACTTAATAATGATACATCTTAGTGTTGATACATTCTCATGAAGTGCTTCGCGAGAGAGTCTCATCAAGCACCTGCTGACCCCCTCACTGGACCCCCTGCAGTTTGCACATGAATCCAACCACTCCACAGACGATGCTATCCCCACCACCCTTCATCTAGCCTGGAAAATAAAGGCTTATCTGTTTGAATGTTGCTTATTGACTTCAGTTCGGCATTTGACACAATCATACCTCAGAACCTGATAAGGAAGTTGGGCCTGCTGGGTCTAAACACCTCCCTCTGTCATTCTTGATTTCCTGTCAGGGAGACCTCAGGCAGTCCAGATCTCTAAGACTATCACACTGAGCAGGGACCCTCCCAGGGCTGCACACTTAGCCCACCGCTGTTCACGCTGCTGATTCACGATTGTACGGTCAAACACAGCTTCCCACATCATCAGGTTTACTGATGACATGACAGCGTGCGGGCCTGATCGGTAAGAACGTAAAGAGACAAAGTGCAGACATTAACGAACTGGTGCAGACCAAAAAACCTGTATCTGAATATTAAAAAAAACAAAAGAGGTAGTTTCCGACTTCAGGAGGGCCTGGGGAGATCACGCTACCCTGACCATTGACGGCTCCACCATTGATGTCATCAAGAATATCAAGTTCCTCGGTGTGCAACTGGCGAAGAATTTCACCTGGTCCTTTAACAACAACTCCACAGTCCAAAAAAGCCCAGCAGCACCTCTACTTCCTGCAAAGGCTGAATAAAGTCCATCTCCCACCCTCCATCCTCACTACATTCTACAGAAGATGTACTGAGAGCATTCCGTACAACTGTGTCACTGTCTGGTTTGGAAGCTGGAACACCTTGGACTGCAAGACTCTGCAGAGGATAGTGAAATCAGCAGAAAAGATCATTGGGGAACCTCTTCCTAGCATGAAGGACGTGTACCACACTCGATGCAGGCGGACAGCAATAAACATCGTGAAAGACTTCACACATCCCGCATATAAACTGTTCTCCCTTCTCCCATCTGGTAGGAGACAATGTAGCACTTGGGCCCTTGCGTCCAGAGGGGGAAACAGCTTTTTCCCCCAAGCCATCAGGCTCCTGAACTCCCAGAAGTGGATAGTGTACCATGGACTTTCAGTGCACATATCTTAATATCTTAATATTTCAATGGGTTAACTGCTTTCCTAACTTACATCAATGTAAATATGCTCCGTGATCCCGGAGAAATGCTATCTCGTCCTCCCTTGCGAACATGCTAAGAAAGATAAATAAAGTTGACTTGACTAGTGTCTCTCTCTTGTATGCAAGTTCAGATTTAAAATAATTTAATTTCAAAGAAACTCAGCAACAATGAAGCTCATTGGATCCTGTGACGATGGAAATGCACCATAAAAACAAATTTTCGACATTATTAACTGGCCTATTATTTAATGCAATGTTATCTAATTAGCATTTATCACTCACTTATCAGAAGATTACCTGAAGAAAAGTTTTTTAAAATTTTGAAGAGGAAACTGCTCTCAAACTGAGTGCATTTTTAATCTATTTAGCTGGAGAGAGTAATCAAAACTGATCTAAGCAATATATTTCAGTCAATTCAGACATGGATGTTGTCTCCTCCAACAATTCTTTGTCCGTTCTGAGCCCACAGAGTTGTTTTCATATATCTGACAATAGACATCCAGCCTGACCTACTGTCCGGGTGATTGTAGTGAAGGGAATACCCTCATCGCCCAGTGTACCTTTCAGGATATCTCCAAGAACTCTGGACAATTAAATATTTTTCAAGTGCAATCCTGCTGTGGATCCCGATGAGGCTAAATCTGGGCAGCAGCAATTAGTTAGAACCTGGGCATCATGAACCAGCAGGGCACCAGGATCAAATTGGGCCTGGTCACCAGAGGCTAGCCAGGGTGCCAGTGACCTGCCTGGCACCGTCAGCAACCTCCGCCTCGGCACTAGGATGCAGGTTTTTGTTGGCACAAGATGCAATTGGACTGATCTCTTTTAAAGAAATAAAACGCAGGAAAATGAGTAGACACCTTGGTCGGTATGGACAAGTTGGACTGAAGGGAATGTTTCTGTGCTGTAGAACCTTGATTCTGATAGTCACTGCAGGCCATTTGATTCTTTGAATGTCCATCCCTGTCTCAACATCCGTCCAAGATTTCTCTCTTGTTAGCGAGAGTGCTTTTATGCCCAGCAAGAAGTTGCAGTAGGCCACAGGCATGCTAAGTGCAACAGCAGTGTGCTATTAACCATTTGACCACTGCACACTTGGGAGCCCATAGCTGGTACTGAGATGAGGAAGGGAGTGTTATGGGGGGTGAGAAGTTGGGTGGTATCAGCAGTCAGGTTAGGGGTTGGAACATCCTGGCCTCCGTAGATGTGATCAAAAGGATTGGAGGGTCCTGGGGCAGATCAGTGGTTTCAGGGTCCAAGAGGGTTTAAGCTCTGGACTGATTTAAGCTGGGAGTATTAAGCCAGTTATTTATACACAAAACTCTAATTGATAACACAATACAGAATGGAAGGAATACTGGAGGGATGATGACAGAGTTTTCAATATTCTGCTTTGACAATAAATGGCAAGTTCTTGTGGGGGATTATTGTGGCCAGAATTCATAGGTGGATGGATTTGTAGATGGAACAATTTTAGGGCAAATCCCACAACAATCCCCACAGTAGGAACATGGATCCTGGGAGCAGTACAAGCTCCAGGATCCCCTCTCCTGTAATTTGGAAGCTCAAATATCAAGGGAAACTATGCAGTTAATGGCAGGACTCTTAACAACATTGATGAGCAAAAGGATCTGGAGATACAGCTTCATAGTTCCCTAAACATTCCCATTTAAGTAGACAGGGTTTAAAAAGATATCATATGTCCTGGTAGTGTATAAAAAGGGCTGTTTCCTTGCCAGTTTGGTTTAATAATTGTACTACCAAGGTTCAATACAACACATTTAGATGCACATCTAAAGCAATAATCATCTCAAATATACAGGAGACAGGAAGCATCCAATCAAATTTCCAGCTGGAATTGATAGTCATCGTGTTTCATTTCATCTGAAGTGCATTCAACCATGCTAATTAGTATTCAATTGAATTTAGTCAGCCTTGCCTTTTTGAGGTACTCTGTATAACATATGGGATAATCATGGCACAACCAATGAGCTCCAGTGATCAAGAGCCTATTGGTTCAATAGCAACATTAAAAAGACTTTTAGGTAGGCACATGGATGTGAGAAAACTAGACGGTTATGGGTGTGAGGTAGGGAAGGAGTAAGTTTACCTCTGTGGGCACAACATAGTGGGCCGAAGGGCCTGCACTGTGCTGTAATGTTCTATATTTGATGTTCAGTCCTGTATAGAGTCTGTTTGTTTTCTTTGTGACCACATGGATTTTATTGCAGTGTTTCAGTGTCTTTCCACATCCCAAAGTCATGCAGATTGTTAGAACATATATCGTAGAATGTATGGCACAGGAACAGACCCTTGTACCCATGATATATTTGCAGGACATGATGCTGAACTATGCTAAATCTCTGCTATTTGCACATGATAGATATCCCTCCATTCCCTTCATATTGATTTGTTTAATTGCAAACCTCTCAAACACTACTGTTGTTCCTTCTTCCAACACTATGACCAAAGTTTTACAGATTTGCAACATGACTTCCTTACTCAATGCCCTGACCAATAAAGGCAAACAAGCCATACATCTTTTTAAACCCTGTCTACTTAAAAGGGAATGTTCAGGGAACTATGAAGCTGTAGCTCCAGATCCTTCTGCTCATCAATGTTGTTAAGAGTCCTGCCATTAACTGCATAGTTTCCCTTGATATTTGAGCTTCCAAATTACAGGAGAGGGGATCCTGGAGCTTGTACTGCTCCCAGGATCCATGTTCCTACTGTGGGGATTGTTGTGGGATTTGCCCTAAAATTGTTCCATCTACAAATCCATCCACCTATGAATTCTGGCCACAATAATCCCCCACAAGAACTTGCCATTTATTGTCAAAGCAGAATGTTGAAAACTCTGTCATCATCCCTCCAGTATTCCTTCCATTCTGTATTGTGTTATCAATTAGAGTTTTGTGTATAAATAACTGGCTTAATACTGGTCTGAAACCTCCTGGTTCAGAGACAAGAGTACCAAAGTAGTAGACACTGTTGGGAACACTGAAGTATAGGGAATACTGGGATGAATCACAGTACAAAGTAACCTATTTTTTAGCAACATATGTTAACTCCCCAACATATGTCCATGTCCATTCTGGATGAACGGTTGTGTCTCAGAAAGGACACAACAAGATCTGCATCCCACAACAAGATCAAGCTGCTGACTCTCTGAATCCTTGTGATGTTATCTGTTGCTGTGGCCCCTGGGCACCCTGTGGACTCTACTGGCATCTAAAATCTGTCTGACCATCAGAATATTGAGCAACAGAATCAGAAAAATACAGGGCACAAGGAGTTAAAATGCAGTGAAATATCTCAACATGGCAATCACCCAAGATCAACTTTCCCGAAAGGTTGGCCACTGCTGCCAACCTCTCGCAAGAGGCGTTATTGGTCGTATATGCAGATAGACGCAAGTAGCATAGGTTGCAAGTCGGGGAGTACCTGCATACCTTGATCCTATTTTATATCTAGTGAAAGTGCCACAATATGCAAGTCAAGATCTTAATTTGTGGCAAATAATATGTGTAACTATGCCATTTAGCCATATCAATTAAGGTAGTACATAAAAAAATAATTACCTAAAATTACAGCTTAAAATTCTAATGTTGAATCTAAGTGCGCATAATCTTAGAAAATTAAAATTGTTTCTAATATACTGTATTGATTGTTCATGGTTGACTGGTGTTAAGCAGATGTACTTAAATTATAAAATGCTGCCAGAACTAATGGACAATTTATTATGTGATTCATAATAAATGTGGATTATGACATTACAAGGAAAAGTACAGATGCAGGGCAAGGAATAAATGTCAACAAAGGAGAAGCTTGGAAAGAAAAGGTTTTTCTTCATTTGGACACTCCAAAGCTTTAAACCTAATGGTGGGAGGAGGAAATAGACTTTGTACGCTGTGGTTACCCACAATGCTGGAGAAACTCAGCTGGTCAAACAGTGTATTTGATGGAGCAAAGATAAAGATACATAAACAAGGTATCAGGCTTGAGAGCTTCATCATGTAACAAGTAACTTTGTTTCAGCAGATTTCAGAAACTCATAAGAAAACCTTAATCCCACTCAAGAAGAAATGGAGCAAAGGGGAACTGATTGATTTTGGCTGAGACCCATGAATGGAAGGGAGTAGCCGATTACTTTCAAGCTATTGACTTCAACCAGTGATTCACAAACATGACATGAGAGAAACCCAAAAGTCTGCAGATACTGTGATTGTAGTAAAAACACAAAACTGCTGGAGGAACTCTGCAGATCTTGCCACGTCCATAGGAGGTAAAGAAATATAACCAACAATACAGGCCTCAGCCAAAAGAAAACAGCTCTGTGTTCTTACTGCAAACGTGACATTGTTATTTCAAAATCTTCTCATCAGCAAGATGGACTGTAATGCTGTCTTGCAGATTGGAAGGATCTTTTATTTCTTAGTAGTGATTGGCAATGTAAATTAAACTGCAAGAGAAGGTTTTAAAAGGACTGCAAAACTGACTGCATGATAAGCAATCAATCTTCAGATAAAATTATATTAATACTGAAAACCTAAAATAATGCATACACTGACTAAAGCATGCAACAGATTCACTTCTTCCTGTAAAGTGGAAAATCTTAATGAAGTTAATTCTCAGAAATTGTTAGTTCCAGCAGGATTCGAAGTCTGCAATCAAACCTTTAACCCGAATTTTCTCTTTTAGAATCTCAATGAGACTTTAAAGCAATTCCTTCATATTCTGCAAGTCTGCAAGTAAAATTAACAATCCTCCATGCTCCTTAAATAAAACTGGAAAATGCGTAGCAGGACAGGCAACATCAGCGGAGAGAGAAAAATAGAATTAATGTTTCAGTTATAGAGACTTTGTCAGAATTAAGAAAAATAAAACAAGCTAAGTTGGTGTGAAGTTGGGGCAAGAATAGGAGATGGATGGAGATGGCAAAGAAATAATAGGTCTGCTCAGGTCAGTTCAGGAGTGCTATGTGTGTGAGAGACAGAGAGAGACAGATCTAAAGCCTTAAAACGAGGGGAGTTAGAGAGTAAAAAATGTAAAATTTCTGAAATGCAGCTCTGCAGGACAGGCTGTGCTGACAAGGACAAAAAAGCTGAGCCTGTATCACAGATGGATTTGGCAGTTCTGAAATAGACAGAGAACGTATGTTTTTCTTCAAGTTGTAAGATTTGGACTTCCTGCTGGCCATTGATGGAGTAGCAGCTTTTTGAAGTTGCTCCAATTTACCTTACTGTTTCCAACTTTCTTTTTGTCCTTAAATTTCATATTGCTTACTGCATTTATTTGGATTAATGACTATAACTGTCTTTAAAATGACTACTACAAGGAATGCGAAAGGTACCGGAAGAGAATAGGACCTTCCTGCATCTTTGGAATCTATCACGGAATTGCTTCAAAAACATAGAAAGTAATGCTCTGATGAATTACAACAATTCATAAATGAGTTCAAGCAGATGAATGCAAAATTGGATTCTTTTCAAAAAAACCTTTGAAGAACATGATAATGAAGCAATTGTGACTGTTTTGGATGGAAGAGTGGATGATATGCAAAAGCTATGTAAAAAATGATCAAAAACTAATGAAAAATTAATGCAGTAGATTATTAACCTAGATAACAGAAGTGGAAGAACTAACTTATGAATTGTGGGCTTGGAAGAGTTAACTGAGGGTGGACAATCTATTAAATTCTTTGCAAGTTTTCTATCAGAATTGTTTGGACCTGAAGTTTTGCTGACTCTCCCTGCAATAGGTCGTCCATGCAGATCACTGGCTTCTAAACCAGTTTCTAGTCAGAGACCTCAATTGGTTGTGGTGTGTTTTCATGAATTTCAAACTAAGGAGCTTATAACGAATGAATCTCATTGCAGAGGAGTAGTTGATTATAAAGATCAGAAGATTAGGATCATTGAGGATTATTCACCTGAGGTTATGAGTGAATGTGTTAAGTATAAGAAGGTCATGTCGGACTTCTACAATCAAGGTGTTAAGCCATCTTTGCTTTTTCCAGATTGCCTTCTGATCACACTGAAGGACAATTCCAAGAAGTGGAAGAACCCCAGAAATTTTTGGAAGAAGATCTTCCATCTATTATCTCTCCATCTGAGTAAATGTTTCTCTAATTCTCTGTAGATGATTCAATTCTTGAATCTTATAGTGTTTAATTAATATTATAGTGTTTAATTAATAGGATAAGGTCTTAATGAGTTAATGCCTTATCAGAGTTTATTTTGACATTTTTTAGTCAGTTAGCTTAAAAAATATTGCTTCTGATTTAACTAGTTAATATTCTAATATTGTGTATTCTTTAAGGTTTTTCCCTTGTTAATAATGATTAAAGTGAGTTATTAATATTGTAAAACCATAATGATTATCTCTGTTTCTGTCCTTGGCATTAGCTGCAGTAGCTGTGTTTTGTCTTGACTGGAATACATTCAAGGTTTCATTATAATTTTGGAAGTCAATCACAAATTTCTGTAGACACCGTGGTTGAAGTAAAAACACAAAATGCTGGAGAAACTCAGCAGGTCAGTGTCCTTTATGTAGGAAAGGCAAAGATAAATAACTGACATTTTGGGCTTGAGCCCTTCATCAAAGTATGGGAAAATGCTGGCAGGCATCTGAACAAAAGTGTAGGAGGGGCGATTGGGGGGGGGGGGGTGGCAAGGCAGGAGATGATAGGTGGAGAAAGGATGAAGGGGACAGGAGCAATGAGGATGGTGTGGATGAAAGAACTGGAAGGACGGGGGAGGGGAAAGAAAAGGTGACCAGGTTTAATAGAAAGCAGTAAAGTCAATGCTCATGCCATGTGTATGGAAGGTACCCAGCCGGAAAATAAAGTGTTGTTCCTCCAATCTGCAGGTGGTCAGGGTGGGACAGTACAGACATGTGAGTGCAGGGGTGTCACCTGGGTTTGAAAGGTTCAGAGGAATATGGGCTTAATGCAGACTTGGACAAGTTGGATTGAAGAACCTGTTTCTATGACTGTAAAACCCAACCTAAATCTAGCATCAATGCCCAATATAAATCCAAACTCTTTCTGGAGGGAACAGCTGAACATTTACAATTACAACACAATTTTTGAAGTGACTTTGTGCACCAACTCTAAAACTGTAACGCAAGTGTCCATTATCAGCCAAAAGTATGTTAGTCACCCATTGGGCTGAGAAATTCTATTGGACGAAAGTGATTGTAGAAAGGTTATATCATTCAAAGCCGAACAAAATGTTCTTCATAATCTTTAAAGGAGAAGATCTGGCTTATTTTACAGAAGCGTGTAATTTTGTCTGGGTTTTCATAGTTCAGAGGTACCATTCCATTCGGAGAGGCCAGTGATTACTTTTAAAAACTGGATAACATATGTTATCAATAGGAGCTTGGAATGTTTTATATTAGTATAAGTCTTCAGGCTTTTATAACAAAGTCATAACAATACATAAATGGGTGCGAGACTCATCTACAGAGACATAACATTATCTGGGTGATTTATAGTTCTATGAAACACTCCATAAATATACTTATACCATTATTTTAATTCATCAAACCCTGGTCTTGTTGACAATAGATTCCCAATAAGATGTCCAAGTACTACGTTGAAAGTTGCACTCAAATTTGCTTTTTTTTCTATTTGTAGGTTATGAGTAAGTAATATCAATTCACGGTGTTGTTATTCCTTAAATTGTTTAGTTCTCAGATTTGTTGAACAGTTCCATTGCCATCTTTGTTTTCATCTATTACTTGTTTCAGCAACAGAAATGGGCAACATTTATTTACCGAGATGACATGGCACCCGGCTCCCTTGCAAGCTATTTGTTCGATGATTTATTCAAGGCAGCCTTGTAGGATGTAATGGCCTGCAAGCCCTGCCACAGTTGGTGAGTATCTGACTTGGTTTCTAGCTTCCCTTACATTATACAGTGAAAGGTAAGAATTTGATATGTGCCCTAGCCAGGACCTTTCACCTTCATATTCAGTATTTCCTCAAACTCCAGAAACCTTTTGGTCTTGCAAAAATTTTCACTCTAATAAATTGTTAGCTTATAGAAGATCAAGCGGGTTTCTAACCACACAAGTGTCACTCAGACTATCAAAGATGGTCTCCAAGAAAACTTTCAACACATAAAAGGGCTGGAGAAATTCAGCAGGTCACGCAACATCGGGTCTGAGTCCTTTGACAAGGTATGGGCAAAAAATCAGACAGGCTCCTGAATTCATAAGCTGGGTGGAGGAGAGGAGAGGAGGGAAGAAGTGGCAGGAGGAGGTGTGCAGGTGGAGGGAGAGAGAGAGAGAGAGAGAGAGCAAGAATCATCAGGAAACAGCAAAATGATTTTGATTTCACACAAACATGATACAGAAATTATGGAATATTATTGAAGCAAACCTTGAAATAGAACCTCACGTAGAACCCAATTCTAGGGCTTGCATCTGAGAAACCTAAATGCAGAGTGACACCTGAATATCACACTGGAATGACTAAACCAGTGCTCTGTGATTAGTAAAGGATTATTTAAGATGGTATATGAATGGGAAGGGAAGGTTGAGAATCACTGCTCTAGACCCAATTGTTACTGAAAGAGAAAAATTGTCATTGGCGCATTTCCTTTGGAGTTATGAAATTATGCACCCAACAAGCCAATTAGTTAGGACTAAAACAGCGGTTTTCAAACCTTTTCTTTTCACCCACATACCACCTTAAGCAATCCCTATGGCATAGGGAATACTTAGATTGGTAAGTGAGTGGAAAGGAAAAGGTTGAGAACCACTAAACTAAACACAATTCATGTCAACACGAGGCTGCAATGTCGGTTACAAAGAGCAGATAATAAATATCAAAGCCAAGGCCCAGATAAAAAGTATCATGGTGCAAAAGCTCATTATTCCTATTTGCTAAGAATACAGTTCCTCCTTGGACATTTTACCATTTTTGTTGAAGACATTGTAACTTGTAAGTTGCTATTCATGCATTTGGAGGATCATATTTAGGATTCTGGTGTCTACAACAGTTTTGCACATAGCAGCCACATTAGGAATTCACATTTCAATGTGCCTTATTTTGAGATTGACAAAGATATTTTATTGAGAAATTGCTGTGGGTTCAGAATTCCTGCACTAAAATAAACTATCTAGAAATAAAAGGTTAACATTTATAAACCTGAACAATATGTCTGCATACCAGGAAGAGTTCCATACAATTAGTATTGTTATTCACAGTGTTATGTTGTAAAGTGATTTTAATTCATTGGGAGACTCATAACTAGAATCCGTCAACATATCAGGATTTTCTTCAAGTGACATAAATGACATGTTACGCCAAAATTCATGGCAACCTTGCCACTAGCAAAATTCCATTAGAACGTGATGAGAATCTGATCAAAATGTAAATGTAAAATCTATCATAAAATCAACTTAAACTGGGGCCTAAAGAAAGCACAAAACTTTTTTTATGTATGAAAACAAAGATTTGAAGCCTTCACACTATCCCTTTAGGCATCAGGTAATACATTTTAAGAAAATGTAATTGGGGAAGTTATTCAATTTTTAATGTGAGTCATCTGTTCAAAAAAACATTTTATACAACGAAGGTCTCAGGAAGGAGAACAGTTACTAATCACCATAAACTGCAAATAAGTTGTGACTTCCAATCCCTTTCAAAATGAGGGTCACTGCAGGAAGCTCATTCCTCAGTTTTCGGGAATGGCTCTTGTAATAACTAGCATAAGACTTAGCAAATCAGCACAAAGGAACACAGAAATAAAGAGAAGAGAAAATGTGTTAAAATAAAAAGCAATGGATTTAACTACCTGGCAGAAAGAGCGTGGCCAGCTGCAACCATTTGTGGCATCAGATGGACCTAAGATAAGGAAACATAATTGATTGGGAATTCAAGCTTGAAGTTAATGGTTCAGAATCAGAATTTATTGTCATGAACGTGTGTCACAAAATTCGTTTTGTTGAAAAATTGCTATAATTTACAGGTTTAACAAATAAATAAATAAATGAGTGCAAAGAGAAAAAGTGAGGTCTTGTCTGCGGAGGGGAGAAGCTGTTTTTGTGCTACTGGATGTTTGTCTTCAGGCTCCTGTACCTCCTTCCTGATGAAAGAAGTGAGAAGAGGGCATGGCCTGGGTGCTGAGGGTCCTTGATGATAGAGATTGCTTGCTTGAGAGACTGTCTCTTGTAGATGAACTTAATGGAGCGAAGATGAATGCCCTTGATTGTGCTGGCTGAGTTCACAACTCTTCCTGTCCTGTGCATTGGAACCTCTGTACCAGTGATGCAGCCAGTCCAAATGCTCTCCACGGTACACCTGCAGAAATTTGGTGATAGGCCAAATTACCACAAACTCCTATTGAAGTAAAGCCTTCTTCATGATTGCATTGTCACGAAGGTACCACAATAGATCTTTAGAGATGTTGATACCCAAGAATTTCAAGTTCTTTACCCTTTCTATTGCTAACCCCTCAATGCAGATTGGGTTGTGTTCTCCTGGTTTACACTTCCTGAAATCCACAATCAGTTCTTTACTTTTGCAAATGTTGAGTGCGAAGTTGTGGCAGCACTTAACTAACTGATTTCTCTCACCCCTGTGATCGCCGCCTGTAATTTTGCCAACAACCGTTGCGTCATCAGCAAATTTGTAGATGGCATTTGAACTGTGTGCAGCTACACAGTCATGGGTGTGGAATGAGTAGAGCGCTGGACTAAGCATGCATCCTTGAGGTAGGCCTGTGCTGATTGTCAACGAGGAGGAGACTTTGTTACTGATTCACACTGATTGTGGTTTTCCGAAGAAGAAGTCAAGGATCCAGTTGCAGAGGGAGGTGCTGAGGCCCAGGTTTTGGTGCTTGCTGCCCAGTCAGGAGGGGATGATTATGTTAAAAGCTGAGCAGTAATCAATAAAAAGCAACCTAATGTGCCTGTTCCTGCAGTCTAGGCGATCAGTTCAAGTCTAATCACATCAGACAGAGACTCTTGGAAAAGGGCGATTGAAGCCTACAAGAAGTAGTTGACCTGGTTAAAGCACTCAAGATAGTGGTCTGTGCCACTTCCAGCTTTTCCTCTGGTGTCACTTCTGGTTGTGGGAAATGGCTCGGAGGGACCACGGGGGGCGGCAAACCGGGACGGCACCACTTCTGGTGTCACATCCAGTGGTGAGGAGCAGCAGCGAGGAGCAGCACCGCGTACTTGGCATGAGAGAAGCCATCTTGGAGGGTGCAGCAGTGATTCAGACAGTGACCAGACATTGATCTCAATTACCCTGGATCAGGGCATCCCACATCAACTGGCCAGGGCCATGATGGACATCAAGGTAAATGGTTGCATCACAAACTGTCTATTTGATACAGGGAGTACGGGGAGCTTCATTCACCTGGGCACAGTGCAGCCAGCGCTACTCCCTCGCGATAACCCTGGAAAAATGTAATGTCTCCATGGGCTCCAAATCCCACTCTGCTGAGATCCATGGTAGCTGCCCTGTGACACTGACTGTGTGGGGCACGGAGTACACGAACATTTCACTCCTTATCATGCCACAGCTCTGGCACCAGGCATATTGGGACAGGACTTCCAGTGCCAGCTCAAGAGCATCCAATGCTCCATGGTCTACAACTACCAATTTTTCAACCACCCGACTCCACCCCCCCCCCCCACCCTCCCCCCCGAACACAACCTGCAGTCTGTCTACCCTCTGGGTGCTGCCATCGCCCTGTTTGAGAACCTCACCCCCCCCCACCATTGCAAGCCTGACACCACCAAGAACAGGCGATATACCCCTGGGGACAGAGCTTTCATCAAAGTGGAAATCAAATGGCTTCTGGCAGAAGGGATCATAGAACACAGCACCAGCCCCTGGATGGCACAGGTGGTGGTAGTTAAAAGAGGAGAGAAACACCACATGGTCATCGACTATAGCCAGACCATAAACCGTTTTACCCAGCTGGATGCCTACCCACATCCCCGCATCACCGACATGGTGAGTGATATTTCCCAGTTCCAGGTCTTCTCAACCATTGACCTCAAGTCGGCCTACCATCAACTCCTGATCCGCACGGAGGACAGCCCGTACACTGCCTTCGAGGCAGATGGCTGCTTCTACTACTTCCTCTGGGTCCCCTTCAGGATCATCAATAGGGTCCCTGTCTTCCAGAGGGAAATGGACCAGATAGTGGATGACCACAGGCTAAAGGCCACATTTCCCTACCTGGACAATGTGACCATCTGCGGCCATGACCAGCAGGATCACGATGCAAACCTACAGAAAATTCTCCAGACGGCCAAAAGTCTCTACTTAACGTACAACCAAAAGAAGTGCGTGTTCAGCTCTTCACGGCTGGCCATCCTCAGTTGTTTGGTGGAGAAGGGAATCATTGGGCCCAACCCTGACCACAAGTGCCTCCTGTTGAAGCTCCCATTGCCCCATACCCTTAAGGCCCTGAAAAGGTGCTTGGGCTTCTTTTCGTATTACACCCAGTGAGTCCCAAATTACGCGGACAAAGTCCGCCCCTGGTGAAATCAACCACCTTTCTATGTTGGCGGAAGCCCAAGCAGTGTTCACACGCATCAAGGGCGACATCACTAAGGTGGATGAATCCATCCCCTTCCAGGTGCAGAGTGATGCATCTGACTTTGCCCTGGCTGCCACGCTCAACCACGTTGGCAGGCCTGTGGCATTTTTTTCCTGAACCTTCCAGGGCCTCAAACTCCAGCACTCAGCCATTGAGAAGGAGGTCCAGGCCATAGTGGAAGCTCTGTGCCACTGGAGGCACTACCTGTCCAGCAAACCGTTCACCCTGCTGACTGGCCAATGTGCAGTTGCCTTTCTGTTCAATAACAAACAGCGGGGAAAAATTAAAAATGACAAGATCCTGAGATAGAGAATTGAACTATCCACCTACAACTATGAGATCTTGTATCGGTCTGGGAAGCTCAACGAGCCGTCTGATGCCCTGACCTGGTGGACATGCACCAATACGCAGTTGGATCACCTCCAAGTTCTCCACAACAACCTCTGCCACCTTGGGGTCACCAGATTCTACCACTTCATTAGAGCTCACAACCTCCCTTACTTAGTTGAGAATATCAGGGAGCTGTCTCGGAGCTGCCCGGTCTGCGCCGAGTGTAAACCCATGTTTTATTGGCCAGACAAAACCCACCCGATTAAAGCCATCTGCCCTTTTGAACGGCTGAGTATTGACTTCAAGGGCCCCCTCTCTTCTACCAGCAGGAGCGTATACTTCCTAAATATAATCGACAAATACTCCCGTTTCCCTTTCACCATCCCCTGGCCAGAGATGACCATGGCCACAGACATAAAGACACTACGCAGCATCTTCACTCTGTTTGGATACCCCTGCTATATCTCTAGAGAGCAGGGATCCTTGTTTATCAGTGAGGAGCTGTGCCAGTACCTGCTGGCCAAGGGCATAGCTGCGAGCAGGAGCACAGATTATAACCATCGGGGGAACAGCCAGATAGAAAGGGAGAATGCCACTGTCTGGAAGGCAATCCTCTTAGCCCTCAGATCCAAAGGCCTACCCATCTCCCAATGGGAAGAAGTCCTCCCAGAGGTACTCCACACCATCAGGTCCCTCCTCTGAACTGCTTCTAATGGGACACCGCATGAAAGGCTCTTTTCCATCCCCAGGAAGTTGGCGCTAGGAACCACACTGCCATCCTGGCTGACGACCCCTGGGCCCGTACTGCTCCGGAGGCATACCAGATGCCACAAGGCTGACTCTCTGGTCGTGAAGGTCCACCTCCTCCACGCTAACCCCCAATACACTTGTGTGGAGTACCAGGATGGACAGCAGGACACGGTTTCCATCGGAGTCCTGGTGCATGCAGGGGACTAACCAATCAACATCCCCTCACGGTAACCTTGGCCAGGCGGCCCCACTAATTGCGCTTGGTGCAGCACCCCAGCCCCAAACCGAGAAACCCCACGGTACTATTAACTCCCCTCTGCCACCTGAGGCACAGTCTGTCACGCAAGACACCGCCCGGAATCAGCAGCTGGACCACAGCAAACCTTATGAGAGTCAAGACCACCGGACAGGCTGAACCTGTAACGAACATTGACTCATTTCACCCTGCCAGACTTTGTTTCAAAAGAAGGGGTGAATGTGGTGCAACTACTGTCTGTATGGTCATACTGTATGGGCTGTCCCGCCCCCTGAACCTGTGACTCCTCCCTTCCAGAAATCCCAATAAAGGCTGTTATGCCCAAACTCCTCCCTCAGTATCTGGCTTGGAACTGGGCCAGCAACATGTGTTGATGTCTTAAGGTGATTAAAGCCTATTACTCACCAATCTCAGTCTAATGTGGTTCATTGATAGCGCTACAGTCTACAAGCACATCTGGGTTTCTCTGAACAAATGATCATATTAGCATATTGTTCCCATCACAAGTTTTTTGACTTTCTAAATATGGAAGGCCTCAATTCAGCTGTCTCCAGCCATCATTCACAAGCTGAAGGCTCAGTTCACTCGAGCTCGTATCCTGAACAAGGCTGTAATAGCAGTACACAATTTCCTGCTGATTGGTGTGCCAAGTCTCATGGGAATTCGCTCATTCAACATCATCACCATGGGAACACTCTGAGATGTTTCGCCTTTCTTTGGCAAATTAAAAATGACAATGAGATAGGTTCGCTTGGAGAAACCAAATGTTTCTACTTCACTCTTGACTGGATCTTACTCCTTTTCGAGCTTTTCTCCATGTCACTTAAAACAGTTGACTGGACACCAGTGCCCTGTCCATCCTGTTGGCTGGCTGATGAAATTGAAAGCAATTAAACCTATCAGCAAAGTTGGCTGCAGGCAGGTTTTAGGCTCGGTTGGAAGCTGACATAACATATAAAATTCTCTGCTCTTAACCCGTGGTCATGGCTCAGCTGAAGTATTGATCTTCCCTGCTGATGGGAATTGTCAATAAATGTAAGCGAAATGGGCCCGTTAATGTTGCAGTATAATCACGCATCAATAGCGCTTTACAGGCTGCAACTTCCACCATTGCTCATGGCTGCACATATATCACTTGAGTGAATAAAATAAATACAACATTTTCAAAAAAAAAATTATACTTTCCCCACTGTTTGCATCCATTTCTCCCGTACAATCAAACTCTCCTCCCAGTTTAGAACTGATTGTGTCTGGATTTAATAGCAAAATAATAACCTGTTATGCCACTCAGACATAATGTTTTATTCAAAATCATAGCTTAAAATGGTAAAGGTTAATAAAGAACGTGGAGTGACAAATGATTGTGCCAGCTCAGAACCTGATTTCTTGCCTGCTGACTCCTAGTCCAAATTCAGTTGCAGAGAGAGAACTGGCGATGGGTCAGCTGTATGATAAAAGATATGGATCTTCCTGCCAACGTGAATAGCAGCAAACAAGGATAGAAAGGCAAGATGAAGGGTGCCTCCATAAACGGTTTGCAAGGCTAATTGTAAAATGTGACTCCAACTCCGGGCCACGCAAGAACTCAGATTAGTTTGGCAGATTGTTATCATGGCAAAAACGCAGAAAGAAGGTACATGTTTTTTACCACATTGAAGCCCCTTGTGCCCAAAAAGCATGTTGGGTATCATCAATAAATATGTCCGGCATTGTACAATATAAATAATAAGCTGATTTTAGTCCTATTTCTATTATATTCCTTGTATTTCACCAACACATGTGGAAGCAGCACGGTTATTGGAGCAGTTAGCGCAACACTATTGCAGTACCAGTGGCCTGGGTTTAAATCCACCACTGCCCGTAAGGAATTTGCACGTTCCCCTGTGGATTTTCTCCAGCTGCTCCGGTTTCCTCCCACCTTCCAAAAATGTATGGGGTTTGTAGGTTAATTGGTGTATTTGGGCAGCATGGGCTCGTGGGCCAGAAGGGCCTGTCCCTGTGCTATATCTCTAAATGAAATATTTAAAAAATATATGCTTATACAAAAGAGATCTGGCAAAACATAAAGGAGATTAGAAATTTTGGAAAATTCCGGAGTTATGCTTGTACTCATAGAAAGTCAACTACTACATCAAGGCCTCAAGAGAATTTAGTCTTCTTCGAGATCATCAGTTGAAAATGAAAGGCTCTTAATTTGAAGAACACCTCTTGACAAGGGAATCAAAGTAGGTTAGAATGGTTTCAATGACAACCACACCCTTTTCTCCAGTTCTTTACTGGCAAATATACCAGAACAAAATCTCAGATATTCACATTGTTGCCATTAATTATTAGTAGTAGGTTAAATGTCAACACACAGGGAAGGATCCATTTGATTGTGCTTCTTATAGACCTATTTCTTTACTTAACGTAGATATGAAGATCTTGTCTAAAATACTGGCCCATAGACTAGAGAATATAGTTCCTTCAATCATTTCTGAAGACCACACTGGTTTTATTAAAAACTGCTATTCTTATTCTCATTTTTTATTGAATAGTCTATATTTACCTCCCACTCTTGCCCTTGAATGTGTTACTTCTCTGGATGCAGAGAAGGCTTTTGATTGGGTAGAATTGGGTTATTTGTTTGCTATTTTGGAGAAGTTTAACTTTGGGGCTTGTTTTGTTAAATGGATTAAATTATTTATGTCCCACTGCCTCAATTCTTACTAATTTACAGAAATCAAAACCTTCCAATCTTCAGTAAGGTACTCATCAAGATTGTCCTTTAAGTCCATTACTTTTTGACTTGGGATTAGAGCCCTTCAAGAAAGTAGAGATTTTATTGGGATCCAGAAGAATGGTATTAAGCATAAGGTTTCCTTATATGCAGATGATTTATTGCTCTTTGTTTCTAATCCAGAGATTTCCTTACCAACTCTATTAGCATTGTTCTCTAATATTAGTCAGCTTTCTGGGTATAAGTTGAATCTGCATAAAAGTGAACTTTTACCTTTGAATGGTTCGATATCAAGTTATTCTAATTTTCCTTTTAAGATTGTGAAAAGTCAATTCACCTATCTTGGTATTACAATTACTAGGAGCTATAAACAACTTTTTAAGGAAAAATATTCCATTCTATTTAGTCAGATTAAATTATTATTATCAAAATGGTCTCCTTTATCATTCTCGATGATTGGTCACTGGTCGTATCGATGCTATTAAAATGAACATCTTACCTAAATTTTTAATCCATACCAATTTTTATTTCTAAATCTTTTCTTGACTCACTTGGTTTGCTTTTATCTTCCTACATATGGCACGAGAAATGCCCCTGCTTAAATAAATCTCACCTGCAAAGAGCTAAAAGGACTGGCATTTAACAATTTTAGATGATAGTATTGGGCGGTTATATTTTGATAATTTGGATGACTGCCCTTTTTGGACAGAAATGGAATTGAATTTCAAAAAGAATACTTCTTTGTTGACAATTTTAGGTTCTTATTCATCCTCCTCTTTATATAAGGAAACTAATAATCTGATAATTAAACATAGTTTGAGAATATGGGCACAATTTTGAAGGTTTTTTTAGATTTTTCCCTTGCTAGTCCCATTATATCTAATCTCCTTTTTTTTTAACCTTCTTTGCAAGACAGTTTTTAATGATTGGCATAGATTGGGTATTAAATGTTTCAAAGACCTTTTTATTCATAATAGTTTTGCCACTTTTGAACATTCGGTTGCAAAATTTAATTTGCCAAATACACATTTTTTATCTATTTACGAGTTAGACATTTTGATCAATCTCAGATTCCCGATTTTCCGCAAATTCCTGAGGTGAATATTCTGCATTTTCAACTTTCTCATAAAGGTTTAATATCTCTTATTTATAAAAATTTGCTTGATTTAAGAACAGCCTCATTAGTTAGGATCAAGAGCGATTCTTTCATTTTCTGACAAGGTTTGGGATTCCCATTTGTAATTTGATGAATACGACCTCCCTTTGTGCACTCCATTGTATATTGCAATTTAAAGTGGTCCATAGAGTACATTTACTACAGCTAAATTAGCTCATGTTTATTCTGATATAAATCCTCTAGGTGACAACTGTAAAACTGCAGAGGCTTCCTGGGTTCACATGTTTTGGTTTTGCCCTAGTCTAGCAAAATTTAGGAAAGAAATTTTTCACACACTTTCAGTGATTCTCAAGGTTAAACTGGAACCTTGCCCTTTAATTGCTATGTTTGGATTATCTAATGCTGTTGATGATGTTTAATTGACGTCATCTCAAAACCAAATTTTATCTTTTACTTGATTGATAGCCGGGCGTGCAATATTGATCAAATGGAAGGATAACACTCCACCTGCCCACACACAATGGTTAAATGATATTAATTAGATATGCCATTAAAGATTTAAATATTAATTTCATAAAGACCTTTACCATAGTCTAAAGTTTTAAGACTGATCTAAACTTCGATGCTATTTTGCCGGTTTCTGAGTTGTTGTCATTTGATATCACATGCTAGTTTTATTTTCTAACCTCACTCAAGGGAAGGGATTTTGGACCAAATTTCTTCTTCTGCAAATATATCTTAAAATAAAACTGCGTGGTTGAATTTTGCATAATTGCAAATTTCAATAAAAATATTTTAAATAAAGATAATTCAACATACAGCACAGTAACAGGTCCTTTCGGACTATGGGCCTGTGCCACCCAAATGCACCCAATTGACCTACAACCCCGGTACTTTTTATTTTGAAGGGTGGGAGGAAATTGGAGCACCTGGAAGAATCCCACGCAGGCACAGAGAGAGCACACAAACTCCTTATGGACAGTGCTGGATTCGAACCCGGGTCCCAATCGCTGGTGCTGAAACAGCATTGCACTAACCACCATGCTCATTGAGCCGCCCTTGTTTGAGTTGCTGTCATCAGCGAACTCTGCAATCTGGACCTTGCCTCAACGTAATAACTGTTTAGTTTTCATCGAATGTGATGCCCAATGACAAATAGTGGAGGATGGCTGATTGGTCATGCTCCTTGAAAAATCATTATTCTCACTTCACAAGTGTCATGACATTAGCTATCTTAGAGGCAAAAAGTGATAAATGTAACTTCTAGACCACAATAATATTCCAGAGACTGCCACCCTGCCAATTTTGAATTAGTTATCTTGCTACAGGGCTGTTATTTTCATTTAATAATTGTCTTTTAGAATGGATCTATTAAACACGTTATAAATCCTGAGTGAATCTCCAATGTATCAAAACAAATTCAGCATGAATTCAAAATCATTTAAATAAAAGCTGTGAAATCTTTATGTTGTCATGGTTCTTGTACCCATTTGCAAATTTTGTTAAGCAATCTTCTTCCTTTGATATACTAACTATACCACTCCATAGCATTCAATTCTAATTGCAGAAATTACGTGGCATTGAAGTTTAAATAAACGTAAAATATGGGTTATGTCCTATCGGCAAGCAGTTTACAGAATTCACAAGGAGCAACTTAAAAATGGTTGGTAGTGCAGGTCAAATAATGTGGGCCAAGACTAAATTACTGGCCTTTGTCTGGTAAGTATTTACCAGGCTTGCATCAATTATGGGAGACAGTTTTTCCATCAGTTATTTGAAAAATGAAATAGAGAATATGTAGGAGTAATGTTTAAAATAAAAGCCGAGGACCTCCAGTCCCTGAGATGGGGTGGCAGACTTAGCATGGCAGTTAGCGCAATGCTGTTACAGTGCCAGCGACTGGGGTTCGAATCTGACCCTGTCTGTACATTCTTCCCGTGTCTGAGTGGGTTTCCTCTGGGCACTCTGGTTTCCTCCTACTATTCAAAGCATACTGGGGTTGTAGATTAAGGGGTGTAATTGGGCAGCACAGACAATAAAAATAAAAAAAAATTAAAAAAAACGATCAACACTGATATTACATTGAGGTATTCTCAATAACAAATATGAACTGAGTGCATGGTAACATGTTACATAATTACAGTGTGGGGAAACTGACAGTAACTACAACATATTATTCTGCAACATCTTCAAATAAACCAGCCGGTTGGGGAGTTAGCAGATTCTTCAGAATCCTGCCCTCCAGTTTTCAGCAGAATGCTCAAACAAAACAATCTGAAAAAAAGGAAGACTTTGATTTCTGTAAAAATACAGTGAACTTATGTCATTGTTCACTATCAGAGGCAAACACCATTAGAAATGGACCATCACCAGATCTGACACCACCGGAGACAGATGACTACCAGATCTGACACCACCGGAGACAAACCACTACCAGATCTGACACCACTGGAGACAGACAACTACCAGATCTCACACCACCGGAGACAAACCACTACCAGATCTGACACCACTGGAGACAGACAACTACCAGATCTGACACCACCGGAGACAAACCACTACCAGATCTGACACCACTGGAGACAGACGACTACCAGATCTGACACCACCGGAGTCAGAACACTACCAGATCTGACACCACTGGAGACAGACCACTACCAGATCTGACACCACTGGAGACAGACGACTACCAGATCTGACACCACCGGAGTCAGACCACTACCAGATCTGACATCACCGGAGACAGATGACTACCAGATCTGACACCACTGGAGACAGACGACTACCAGATCTGACACCACCGGAGACAAACCACTACCAGATCTGACACCACTGGAGACAGACAACTACCAGATCTGACACCACCGGAGACAAACCATAACCAGATCTGACACCACTGGAGACAGACGACTACCAGATCTGACAACACCGGAGTCAGACCACTACCAGATCTGACACCACTGGAGACAGACCACTATCAGATCTGACACCACTGGAGACAGACAACTACCAGATCAGACACCACCGGAGACAAACCACTACCAGATCTGACACCACTGGAGACAGACGACTACCAGATCTGACACCACCGGAGTCAGACCACTACCAGATCTGACACCACTGGAGACAGACCACTACCAGATCTGACACCACTGAAGACAGACCACTACCAGATCTAACACCACTGGAGTCAGACCACTACCAGATCTGACACCACCGGAGACAAACCACTACCAGATCTGACACCACTGGAGACAAACGACTACCAGATCTGACACCACCGGAGAGAAACCACTACCAGATCTGACACCACTGGAGACAGACGACTACCAGATCTGACACCACTGGAGTCACACCACTACCAGATCTGACACCACTGGAGTCAGACCACTACCAGATCTGACACCACTGGAGACAGACGACTACCAGATCTGACACTACTGGAGTCAGACCACTACCAGATCTGACACCACTGGAGACAGACCACTACCAGATCTGACACCACTGGAGACAGACCACTACCAGATCTGACACCACTGGAGATAGACCACTACCAGATCTGACACCACCGGAGTCAGACCACTACCAAATCTGACACCACTGGAGACAGACCACTACCAGATCTGACACCACTGGAGACAGATGACTACCAGATCTGACACCACAGGAGTCAGACCACTGCCAGATCTGACACCACTGGAGATAGACCACTACCAGATCTGACACCACCGGAGATAGACCACTACCAGATCTGACGCCACCGGAGACAAACCACTACCAGATCTGACACCACTGAAGACAGATGACTACCAGATCTGACACCACTGGAGTCAGACCACTACCAGATCTGACACCACCGGAGTCAGACCACTAACAGATCTGACACCACTGGAGACAGACCACTACCAGATCTGACACCACTGGAGACAGACGACTATCAGATCTGACACCACTGGAGTCAGACCACTGCCAGATCTGACACCACTGGAGATAGACAACTACCAGATCTGACACCACTGGAGTCAGACCACTACCAGATCTGACACCACTGGAGTCAGACCACTACCAGATCTGACACCACTGGAGTCAGACCACTTCCAGATCTGACACCACCGGAGTCAGACCACTACCAGATCTGACACCACCGGAGTCAGACCACTACCAGATCTGACACCACCGGAGTCAGACCACTACCAGATCTGACAACACCGGAGTCAGACCACTACCAGATCAGACACCACCGGAGACAGACCACTACCAGATCTGACACCATTGGAGTCAGACCACTACCAGATCTGACACCTCTGGAGACAGACCACAACCAGATCTGACACCACTGGAGACAGACCACTACCAGATCTGACACCACAGGAGACAGACCACTACCATATCTGACACCACTGGAGTCAGACCACTACCAGATCTGACACCACTGGAGACAGACCACTACCAGATCTGACACCACTGGAGTCAGACCACTGCCAGATCTGACACCACTGGAGACAGACAACTACCAGATCTGACACCACTGGAGTCAGTCCACAACCAGATCTGACACCACTGGAGTCAGACCACTACCAGATCTGACACCACTGGAGACAGACCACTACCAGATCTGACACCACTGGAGTCAGACCACTGCCAGATCTGACACCACTGGAGTCAGACCACTACCAGATCTGACACATCTGGAATCAGACCACTATCAGATCTGACACCACCGGAGACAGACCACTACCAGATCTGACACCACTGGAGACAGACCACTACCAGATCTGACACCACTGGAGACAGACGACTACCAGATCTGACACAACTGGAGTCAGACCACTGCCAGATCTGACACCACTGGAGACAGACCACTACCAGATCTGACACCACTGGAGTCAGACCACTACCAGATCTGACACCACTGGAGACAGACCACTACCAGATCTGACACCACTGGAGACAGACCACTACCAGATCTGACACTACTGGAGTCAGACCACTACCAGATCTGACACCACTGGAGTCAGACCACTACCAGACCTGACACCACCGGAGACAGACCACTACTAGATCTTACACCACTGGAGTCAGACCACTACCCGATCTGACATCACTGGAGTCAGACCACTACCAGATCTGACACCACTGGAGTCAGACCACTACCAGATCTGACACCACTGGAGTCAGACCACTACCAGATCTGACACCACTGGAGTCAGGCCACTACCAGATCTGACACCACCGGAGTCAGACCACTACCAGATCTGACACCACCGGAGACAGACCACTACCAGATCTGACACCACCAAAGACAGACCACTACCAGATCTGACACCACCGGAGACAGACCACTACCAGATCTGACACCACTGGAGAAAGACCACTACCAGATATGACACCACCGGAGACAGACCACTAACAGATCTGACACCACTGGAGTCAGACCACTACCAGATCTGACACCACCTGAGTCAGACCACTACCAGATCTGACACCACCGGAGACAGACCACTACCAGATCTGACACCACCGGAGACAGACCACTACCAGATCTGACACCACTGGAGTCAGACCACTACCAGATCTGACACCACCGGAGACAGACCACTACCAGATCTCACACCACCGGAGACAGACCACTAACAGATCTGACACCACTGGAGTCAGACCACTACCAGATCTGACACCACTGGAGTCAGACCACTACCAGATCTGACACCACCGGAGACAGACCACTACCAGATCTGACACCACCGGAGACAGACCACTACCAGATCTGACACCACTGGAGTCAGACCACTACCAGATCTGACACCACCGGAGACAGACCACTACCAGATCTGACACCACCGGAGACAGACCACTACCAGATCTGACACAACTGGAGTCAGACCACTACCAGATCTGACACCACCGGAGACAGACTACTACCAGATCTGACACCACCGGAGTCAGACCACTACCATATCTGACACCACCGGAGACAGACCACTACCAGATCTGACACCACTGGAGTCAGACCACTGCCAGATCTGACACCACTGGAGTCAGACCACTGCCAGATCTGACACCACTGGAGTCAGACCACTACCAGATCAGACACCACCGGAGACAGACCACTACCAGATCTGACACCACCGGAGACAGACCACTACCAGATCTGACACCACTGGAGTCAGACCACTGCCAGATCTGACACCACTGGAGTCAGACCACTACCAGATCTGACACCACTGGAGTCAGACCACTACCAGATCTGACACCACTGGCGTCAGACCACTACCAGATCTGACACCACTGGAGTCAGACCACTGCCAGATCTGACACCACTGGAGTCAGACCACTACCAGATCTGTCACTACCGGAGTCAGGCCACTACCAGATCTGACACAACCGGAGACAGACCACTACCAGATCTGACACCACTGTAGTCAGACAACTACCAGATCTGACACCACTGGAGTCAGACCACTACCAGATCTGGCACCACCGGAGACAGACCACTACCAGATCTGGCACCACCGGAGACAGACCACTACCAGATCTGACACCACTGGAGTCAGACCACTACCAGATCTGACACCACCGGAGACAGACCACTACCAGATCTGACACCACTGGAGTCAGACCACTACCAGATCTGACACCACCGGAGACAGACCACTGCAGATCTGACACCACTGGAGACAGACGACTACCAGATCTGACACCACCGGAGACAGACCACTACCAGATCTGACACCACTGGAGTCAGACCACTACCAGATCTGACACCACCGGAGACAGACCACTACCAGATCTGACACCACTGGAGTCAGACCACTACCAGATCTGACACCACCAGAGACAGGCCACTACCAGATCTGACACCACTGGAGTCAGACCACTACCAGATCTGACACCACCGGAGTCAGACCACTACCAGATCTGACACCACCGGAGTCAGACCACTACCAGATCTGACACCACCGGAGACAGACCACTGCCAGATCTGGCACCACTGGAGACAGACCACTACCAGATCTGACACCACTGGAGTCAGACCACTACCAGATCTGACACCACCGGAGACAGACCACTACCAGATCTCACACCACCGGAGACAGACCACTACCAGATCTGACACCACTGGAGTCAGACCACTACCAGATCTGACACCACCGGAGACAGACCACTACCAGATCTGACACTGGAGACAGACCACTACCAGATCTGACACCACTGGAGACAGACGACTACCAGATCTGACACCACTGGAGACAGACCACTACCAGATCTGACACCACCGGAGACAGACCACTACCAGATCTGACACCACCGCAGACAGACCACTACCAGATCTGACACCACTTGGGCATTCAGAATGATGATACCTAAGGGGCTGGTGAATAAACTATGCTCACTGGTACTCAACACCCATCCCTTCAGCTAGATTCTGGACTTACTCATGGAAAGACTGCAGTCTGTCCAATAGCAGGATGTCAAGGAGACTGAGCACTGGTGGACCTCAGTGCTGACTGTTCACGCTGCTGATTCGTGACTGTACTGTGGATGATACAACAGTTGCTTGTCTTTTGGCCACAAAGACCTTAGATAGAGGAGGTTGGGAGACTAGTAAAATGGTGCAAGAACAACCTATGTGTCAGCGTGGACAGGACAAAGGAGATGATTGCGAACTTCAGGAGGATGAAGGTCCACTATTCTCCATCGCACAGCGGGGAGCACAAAGTTCCTTGGTGCGCATACGAAGGTTGACCTATCTTGGACCCATATCACTTTCTCATTTCCTTCCCCTCCACCCCCCCCCCACCCCGCCCCCCTGCACCAAGTGCAGCAGCACATAATTTTCTAAGGAGGATGAGGTGGGGAAGGCTATTTTACAGGAATACAATTAAGGGTGTCCTGCCTGGCTCCATCATAGTGGTATGGTAGCTGCATAGCGTCGGACCAGAAGATCAGCAAAACAGCTGAGAATATCCTTTCCTCTATAGATCATATTCTCCTGGAGCATTGCTTAATTGGGCCTCAAAGAATTATTGAGGAACCTTTCCATCCAGAACACAGTATCTTTGCCCTACTACCAACAGGAAGGATGTACAGGAATATCAACATCAGGACTGCTAGGCTGGAAAATTGCTTCTTCCTGCACACTGTGAGATTGATCCTAGTAAGTCATTCTAAAATATTTATGTATATTTATTTGAAGTGATATCTTTATGTATACAGTACATGTGATTATTATATGCTGGGTATTGTGTGTGTATGTGTGTGCACCATGGTCTGGAGAAAGACTGTTTTGTCTGGTTGTATATGTACAGTCAATTGACTTGCACTTGAAATTGACCACCAGAAGGGAGAAGACAGCACTGGAAACTGAAGCCCCTTTTCTACTGGCACCCTGTCCCATAAATTAACTGGGAATTTACTGGGACAGGGTCGAGTGGAAAAGGAACATTGTCTAAACGCTGGCGTCAAATGATGGCATTTTACACCAGGGATTAACCACCTCTACCTCTACTCATATCCCTGGCGTTTGCAGATGGCGGCGTGCTGATTAAACCAGTGGAAAAGGGATAGCAGAAAGTCACCCATTTCCAGTTGAAGGTAGAACACTCCGATTCCTGGGGATGTTCAGTGGAAAACCAGTTGGTATTCCAGTTAAGGGTGCCCCAGTGGAAATGGCACAAAGGATTTCCTATCCTGGGACCCTGCATGGCCAATTAACTGGGATGCCAGAGGAAAAGGGGCTTGAGACTTCCACAAGGATAACCAGATAGGTCCTGACATAAGCCCAAGGTGTCAGACTGGAAGATGTGCTCCATTGTAATTCCCTCACGATCATTTAAATCAGCTACAGCTGTTTCAAACCACAAACCCCACACTGCATCAATGAACAGATGTTAAGCATATTTGGCGTCAGTATCTGCCCCTGCTTTGTAACTGATTGCATAGGTTCAGCAATTCATTCAAAAGGAAATTTAAGGAAATACGAGTTAGTTCAAAGGGTTGGGAACTTTTATATCTGCAATCTTGGTTTGAATTATCCTAAACCAGAAGAATGGAATTTCTCTTCCTTTCTGGATGCTTGGGCCTCAGGTAAAGTTAGTTGGGATGATCATTATTCATTCTCTAGAGAACAAGTTGAAAGGCAAAATAAAATGTCTAAAATTTCCACTTGTGGGGAAGGACCTTGTTTCTGAAGATACATAGCCAGAGCCTTTCCCATCATTTCCCTCTGGTAACTTGGGGCTCCCATGCAATTGGAGAAGTCCTGAATATGAATCACACTGGCAGTTTTCCTGTTGCACTGAGTAGCTGAACATTCCTGAAGTAGAGCAGAATCTCAGTGAGGTTCTCCAGCATTTATACTGGGTTGTTTGTTCTTGGGTGGGGGGGGTTTGACTGGTAATTCTGGCGCTACAAAATCCCATTGTCAATATCAAGCCTGTTAAAATTATAATTTAATGTGTTGAATAGCTAGCTCCCTTTAAAGCTCTTTTCACAAAGAACCATGAAACCATTGAATGCAACAGCTTAGAAAACAGGTAATTCAGCCCTTCGTGTCTGTGCTGACTACTATTCCACTAGTCCCATTGTCCGGGTCCCATTCCATAACCCTCCAGACCTCTCTCATCCATGTATCCATCCAATGTATTCTTCAGATGTAAGATCGAGCCCGCATTCACCACATCAGATGTGAGGAAGAAAGGAAATAATACAGTAAGTTTCTTGCCTTTAAATATTCATCAAAACCGGGGCTTTTTGTAAACATTTACTTTCCAGAAACAGGGTATCACTACCAAGCCAAGCTAAGGGCCAACTAACCGGAATTGCTTTTCAACTACATCATTTCAAAGTCAGTATCTTTAGAAGTTCAGGCCAGATCCAGTAAGGATGGCAGTTTCCTCTACCTTCTGCCCCTCATGAGATGGGCTTTTACAGCATAATTATCAAGAAAATAGTTTTCTTTATAAAATACCAGATTGTTAACATAATTTCAATTCCACAACTGCCACGGTGGGATTTTAAAACAGATTTCTGGATAGTTAGCCCAGGACGACTGCATTACAAGCCCCATAATGTAACCGTTTCACCATTGCTGTACCTGGGTGAGATGTTGCTGATTGCCCATGTCTTCTGGGGGTTTTTCTGGTCCACCCATGCCATTTCATAATACTGCTTGAGGCCCTGTCACTGAATGTTATGTCACTTGGTTCCAGAATGGTCCATGCAGGGAGGCTGACTTTCTGCATCCAACAAAGACTAATTGTGGAGAATGAAAGACATGTACGTGTGAATATGAAGGCTGCGTACAGAAAAATGCTCGCCATGGACTCAATTTTTATTTTTCTTCTTAAACGCACCTTTGTAAATTGACCTCTCACTGTAGAATCTATCATTTCCTATCTGAACATCAACACAGTTGGCACAGGCACAGAATGGGCCCAAATAAAAGGAACTATTGAATTATAATTTTAGCAGGCTTGATATGGGAGTTTCAAAATGCACAACCTCCAGTTAACGACATGAGTATTATAAAAATACAAAAACTGCAAATTATATCTTTGATGACAATTTAAGCAATTTTTGCAAATAGTATTAATGAAGCAGGAAAGAGAAATAGTGCTGAATATCAATGGACATCATATTTCATTGATCAGAATTGGCCGTATGAATACTCTGTGAATGCTACTGCAGGCTTGTAATGGTTAAAAACAAATTCTCACTGAATGTCTTATGTAATTTTCCAGTTGTAAAACATTTCTGTCAGAACTGTTCAATGTACAAATTAGCAACTGTGAACATTTCTACTTTTCTGAGTCACTAACTTGACAGGGATGTTTTGTCAGTAACAACTCTCCTGACCGGCACATATAGCGGGTCACTAACCCATGCTAGCTATAAATCTCTCCAGGCCAGTAAAATTGGATCAGAAGCATTGACCAAATGCACACATTTGTTTTATTAGCTTCAAAATTTGCTTCTCTGTTAATAAATGGACATTGTAATATTAGGGGAATCGCTCAGTTTTACATGATGAATCATTAGGGATACAGCCATTCTCTTTAAAATAGAGAGTTTAATCTCAAATGCCCAAGTTGTTATGAAGATTAAAGAGTAAAGGGATGATTTCCTTTTGCTATTCTGGCATATATATTTGCTGAAATTCAGGACTGAAATACGTGAGCTTCAAAGCAGAGACTCCATCTGCTCCATCACGTATGGTCAGAAGTAGTAGAATCCTTATGGGTTGAGTTAAGAAGTGGCAAAGGTAAAAAGACCCTATTAGCAGTTATATACAGGCCAGGCCCCCAAACAGCAGCCGGGAAATGGACTATGGGTTACAGCTGGAAATAGAAAAAGCGTGTCAGAAGGAAAATGTCAAAATAATTATGGAGGATTTTAACATGCAAGGGGATTGGGAAAGTCAGGAAGGTACTGAACCTCAGGAGAGAGAGTTTGTAGAGTGCCTTTGGGATGGCTTTTCGGAACAGCTTGTCGATAAGCCCACCAGGGGATTAGCGGTTTTGGATTGGGTGATGTGATTAGGAAATTAAAGGTAATGGAACCCTTAGGAAGTAATGATCATAATATGTTTGAGTTCAGTTTCAAATCTGAAGAGGAGAAGCTGATATCAGGTGTGTCAGTTTTTCAGTGGAACAAGAGGAACTGGTCCAAGTTTTACTGGAAACGTAAGCTAGACAGAGGGATGGAAGAGCAGAATTGGATATTTCCATAAGAATAAAGAAAGTGCAGGATAGATATATTCCAAGTGAAAAGAAAATTCTGAATGGAAAAATGGCACAAATGTGGCTAACAGAAGAGGTTAAGGCTAAAATAAAAAGTAAAGGGAGGGCAGACAAGGAAGCAAAAATTAGTGGGAAAATTAGAGGACAGGGAAACTTTAAAAAAGTTACATAACGAGTGAATGAAAGTCATTAGGAAATAAAAGATGAAAAATGAAAGGAAGTTGGCAAATAACATACAAAAGGATACCAAGAGGTTTTTTAAAAAATATGATGTAAAAGAGAGACATGGGTAGCAAGATATAGGACCAATTTAAAATGGTGCTGGAGAAATTATAAAGGGTGACAAAAAGATGGCAGAGGAACTAAATGAGTATTTTGCTGCAATCTTCACTGAAGAAGGCAATAGTAATATAGTTGATAGAAGTCTCAGGGAATAGAATTAAGTACAGTCAGGATTACTAGAGAGATAGTGCTTAGTAAGCTGAATGGACTAAAGGTTGATAAGTCTCCCAGACCGGATGAGGTTCACCCACGGGTTCTGAAGGAGGTTGCTTTGGAGATTGTGGAGGCTTTGGGAATGATTTTCCAGAAATCAATAGACTCTGGCATGGTTCCAGAGGATTGTAAGGTTGCAAATGTAGTTCTGCTGTTTAAGAAAGGAGGGAGGCAGAAAAAAGGAAATTATAGGCCTATTAGTCTGACGTCAGTAGTTGGAAAGTTATTGGAGTCGATCCTCAAGGACAAAGTTATGAAATACCTTGAGGTGCATAACATGATAGGTCCAAGCCAGCATGGTTTCATGAAGGGAAAATCGTGCCTGACCAACCTCTTGGAATGTTTTGAGGAAATTTCATATAGGATGGACATGGGAGAGGCTGTGGATGATGTGTATTTGGATTTTAAAAAGGGCCTTCGATAAAGTGCTGCATAAGAAGCTACTTAATAAGTGAGAGCCCATGGAATTACAGGAAAGATATTAGATTGAGTGGAGCATTGTCTTATAGCCAGAAAGCAAAGGGTGGGAATAAAGGGATCCTGTTCTGGTTGATTGCCTGTTACTAGTGGCGTTCTGCAGGGGTTGGTGTTGGGGCTGCTTCTTTTAACAATGTATATTGATTATTTAGATTATGGATTGAGTGAAAAAACACACAAATACTGGAGAAACTCATCAGGTCAAGCAGTGCCTTTATGTAGCAAAGGTGAAGATACATCATCAACGTTTCAGGCTTGAGCCTCTCATCAAGGTGTGGGGGAACATGAGAGATGTCTGAACAAAAGGGGGAAGGGGGAAAGGGGTGGTGAGGGTGTGAGAAGATAGGTGGAGGGGGGGGGGACACTGCAGGAGGGGGGGAGAGGAGTCTAGGCTAGGTGGAGAGAGAAAGGAAGTAGCAACCAGAATGTCTAGTTAAAGGGGGGGGGGGCAGGAGGGGGAAAAATGCAAGCTTATTAGTGGAATGCAGATTATGGATCGAAGGGTTTTGTAGCTAAATTTGCAAATGACACCAAGATAGGTCATGGAGTAGGAAGTGTTAAAGAAACTGAAAGTTTGCAGAAAGACTTGGACAGCTTAGGAGAGTGGGTAAAGAAATGGCAATGTTGAGAAATGTAAGGTTGTACATTTTGGAAGAGGAAATAAACAGGCAGAATATTATTTGGATGGGGAGAAAATTCAAAATTCAGAAGTGCAAAGGGAATTTGGGGTACTTGTGCAGGATAACTTAAAGGTTAACCACTAGGTTGGATGAGCAGTAAAGAAAATAAATTCAATGGGGCAGTTATTTCAAGAGGAATAGTGTAAAGAGAAAATAGGTGTTGATGAGGCTCTTTGGGGCACTGGTGAGACCTCATTTGGAGAACTGTGTGCAATATTTGGCCCCTTATCTTAGAAGGGATGTAATGATGTTGGAGAGAGTTCAGAGAAGATTTAATAGGATGATTTCTGGAATGCAAGGGCTAACATATGAGGAATGTTTATTGGCTCTTGGACTGTATTCATTGGAGTATAGAAGAATGAGAGGGGATCTCAATGAAACATTTTGAATGCTGAAAGGATTGGACAGAGTAGATGTGAATAAGATGTTTTCCTTGGTGGGTGAATCCAGGACAAGAGGGCAAGAGGAGAGGTAAGTACTGTAATTAAAGTACTTACCAGGGTCGAGCAGGGAGCCATTCGAGTTGGACTCAGAGGCGTCCAGGGGAGGCGGGGCAGGGAGTGACTGACAGGGTTAACTGGTAGAGGGCAAATAAAAAGAGGGTGAGGTAAAAGAGTGGCCAGCGAAGAGCGGCCAGGGAGTGAGTGGACAGGGAAGGAGTGGGGAATTCAGACTTTGGCTCAAGAGGCTTCAGGAAGGAGTGGGGAATTCAAACTTTTGTTCAAGAGGCTTCGGCGAGCAGAGGCTGAGGTCAGGCTTGTCAAGTTAAGGTAAGGCTGTTTAATTGCTTTCGTATTCTTTAGTAATTTCTACTTATTTCAGGAAGGAGGAGAGAGAAGGGATGAGTGTGAGAGCATTTTGCTGTTCTCTGTGTCAGATGTGGGAAGTCGTGGAGTCTTCTAGCCTCCCTGACGTCCATATCTGCACCAGGTGTGCTGAGCTGCAGCTCTTCAGGAACCGTGTTAGGGAACTAGAGCTGCAGCTCGATGACCTCGCTCTGGTCAGGGAGAGTGAGGTCATCATAGATAGGAGTTACAGCCAGGTGGTCACGCCAGGGCCATGGGAAGAGGACAGGTGGGTCACGGTTAGGAGAGGGAAGAGGAATAGTAAGGTGGTTGAGAGGACCCCTATGGCTGTGGCCCTCAACAACAGGTACTCCTCTTTGGGTACTGTCGGGGGAAACAGCCCAGCTGGGGAAAGTGTCAGTGGCTGTGCGTCTGGCACTGGGTCGGCCTCTGAGGCTCAGAAGAGTAGGGAAAGGAAGAGGAGGGCAATAGTCATAGGGGACTCGATAGTCAGGAGTACAGACAGGGGATTCTGTGGTCAGAGCAAGGAGAACCGGATGGTGGTTTGCCTCTCTGGTGCCAGGGTCCGGGATGTTGGTGCTTGAGTCCAGGACATCCTAAAGGGGGAGGAAGATGAAACAGAAGTCATGGTACATGTAGGTACCAACAACAAAGGGAGGAATAGAGAAGAGGTCCTGGAAAGTGAGTACAGGGAGTTCGGTAGAGAGTTAAAAAGGACTGCAAAGGGAGTAATCTCGGGATTACAGCCTGTGCCACGCAACAGTGAGAGTAGGAATAGAATGAGATGGAGGATGAATGCGTGGCTGAAGGGGTGGAGTAAAGGGCAGGATTCAAGTTTGTGGATCACTGGGAGCAATTTTGGGGTAGGTGTGACCTGTACAAAAAGGACGGGTTGCATTTGAAACCCAGGGGGACCAGGATTCTGGTGGGAACATTTGCTAGGGTTACTCAGGAGTCTTTAAACTAGAATGGCTGGGGGCGGGGGGAGGGAACCAAATGAAGGAGAACAGCAAGGAGAAGGTTAGAGTGCAATCAGAGAAAGCTTGTAGACAGTGTTTGGGGAGGAGGGGGAAGACAGGTGATAGAAAAGGGGGATGTTCTATACGAAGATGGACAGAGGTCGATTGGAAAAGATCATAAGAGAGGTGTTGGTAAAGATAGGGGCCTACAGGAAGTAAAAAGTGGGAAATCTCTAAAATGCTTATATTTTAATGCTAGGAGCATTGTGAGGAAGGTGGATGAGCTGAAGGTATAGATTGACACTTGAAGTATGATGTGGTAGCGATTAGTGAAACATGGTTACAGGAGGGATGTGACTGGCAGCTAAATATTCCTGGATTTAGTTGCTTTAGGTGTGATAGAACTGGGGGGGGGGGAGGGGGGAGCAAGAGGGGGTGGGGTTGCAATACTTGTTAGAGAAAATATTACAGTGGTGCTTCTTTCTTTGGCTTGGCTTCACGGACGAAGATTTATGGAGGGGGTAAAAAGTCCACGTCAGCTGCAGGCTCGTTTGTGGCTGACAAGTCCGATGCGGGACAGGCAGACACGGTTGCAGCGGCTGCAGGGGAAAATTGGTGGGTTGGGGTTGGGTGTTGGGTTTTTCCTCCTTTGCCTTTTGTCAGTGAGGTGGGCTCTGCGGTCTTCTTCAAAGGAGATTGCTGCCCGTCGAAATGTGAGGCGCCAAGATGCACGGTTTGAGGCGTTATCAGCCCACTGGCGGTGGTCAATGTGGTGCTTAGGTGCAATAGAATAGAAGGCTCGTCCAGGGACGCTATTTGCGTGGAATTGAGGAATGGGAAAGGGGTAATTACAATTATAGGGGTGTATTATAGAACACCGAATGGGGAACCCAAATTAGAGGAACAAATTAGTAGGGAGATAGCAGATATTTGTAATAAGCACAGGGTAGTGATTGTGGGAAACCCATTCCGTGAAAGGGCTGGATGGGTTGGAGATTGTAAAATGTGTGCAGGATAGCTTTTTACATCAATATATGGAGGTACCAACTAGAGAGGGAGTTGGATTTACTGTTGGGGAATGAGATGGGTTAGGTGACAGGGGTATGTGTGGGGAAGCACTTCAGGTCCAGTGATCATAGTACTATTAGCTTCAAGGTAATTATGGAAAAGGATAGGTCTGGGCCCAGAGTTGAGGTTTTTGAGTGGGGAAAAGCTAGGTTTGACGACATGCGAAAAGATTTACAAAGGGTGGATTGGGACAATTTGTTTTCTGGGAAGGATGTAATAGAGAAATGGAGGGTCTTTTAAAGGAGGGATTTTAAGAGATCAAACTCTTTATATACCTGTTAGGTTGAAAGGTAAGGTCAAAAGTTTGAGAGAGCCATGGTTCTCAAGGGATATTGGAAACTTGGTTCGAAAAAAGAGGGAGTACTACAATAAATATAAGAAACTGGGAAAAAAACAGATGTTTGGGTACTATATTGAATGTAAAAAGAATCTGAAGAAATAAATTAGAAAAGCAAAAAGAAGATATGAGGTGGCGATAGCAAGCAGGGTGAAAATAAATCCAAAGGGTTTCTACAAATATGTAAATAGCAAAAGGAAAGTGAGGGATCAAATTGGTCCAATAGAGAATCAGAAAGGACAAATGTATGTGGAGCCAAAAGAGATGGGGGAGGTCTTGAACAATTTCTTTTCCTCAGTATTTACTGAGGAGAAAGATTATATGGAGAATATAGTGATTAAGAAAGAGGAAGTACTGGAGCTTTTGAAACATATAAAGGTGGATAAGTGTCCAGGTCCTGACAGGATTTTCCACAGGACCTTGAGAGATGTTAGTGAGGAAATAGTGGAGGCTCTGGCAGTGATTTTTCAAATGTCATTAGAGACTGGTATAGTGCCATTGGATTGGCGTGTTGCGTATGTGGTTCTTTTGTTTAGAAAAGGTTCGAGAAGCAAGCCTAGTAATTATCGGCCTGTAAGTTTGATGTCTGTGGTAGGTAAATTGATGGAAAGCATTCTTAGAGATAGTATATATAAGTATATGGAGGGACAGGGTCTGATCAGGGACACTCAACACAGATTTGTGCATGGAAGGTCGTGTTTGACCAATCTTGTTGAATTTTTTGAAGAAGTGACTAGGAATGTTGATGAGGGTAGAGCAGTGGATGTTGTCTATATGGACTTCAGTAAGGCCTTCGATAAGGTTCTGCATGGGAGGTTAGTTAGGAAGGCTAAGTCCTTGGGTATTAATTTGGAGATAGTCAAGTGGATTCAACAGTGGCTGGAAGGAAGGTGCCAGAGAGTAGTAGTAGATATTTGTTTGTCAGGATGGAGGCCGGTGACAAGTGGTGCCAATATATAGAGTATATGAATGATTGGCAGAGATGGTTCTAAAAAAGGACTGGAACTTGCATTCAAGAGCCTTTCACTGCCGGTTTATCAGAAATACAAAATTCCAGACCAGTTCTAGACAAATGTTGCTGGGTACCAGCCAGCCATGTCCAGTCTGAGGAAGATTCTTGGTCCATTTTAATGGTCAACCTGACTAGTTTTTTGGGAGTGAGTGGGGTTTTTAAAGTGCTCTTTTTGACTCTCACAACTGCAAAGGGTTAGAAAAAGAAATGGAAAGAAAAATATATTATCAAAAAAATATACATTTTCCTCAACTTTTTCTGAATTTCTTTCAATGCCTTATCTGTTGTAACACAATATAAAAAGAGATCTTGGCTCTTTGTCTTATTTCTTCTTGTTCATTGTTAATTATCTTTCTTTGAGATGAACCTATAAATATGGACGAAACAGTAGGCTAGTCTGTCCTTCGTCTTCTCCATAATTTAATGGGGTAATGACTATGCATTCTGTATTCCTGCAATATGTTTTCAACCCCTCCTTTATCAAAAATCAATCTACCTCTGCCTTAACTCTCTATGATTCCATTGCCTTTGAGAGAGCGAGAGAGCTGCCAACACTCATCTCACATGGAAACCCCTTTTATTAAACAATGAGAATGTAGCTATGATTCATTGTTCTTTCATCTTACACTCTTGCTTGATGAAAAATAGGATTTCAGAATGTGTAAGGACCATTCATAACATTTCAGGAGGTGTGAAGCGATGGCAGCTGACGATAGGAATACAATTCCCATCAAATTACAAATGGAGACAGAAACTGCAGCGACCAAGATCCATAGCTAAGGATGCAAAGCACAAAAGTCTGCAGGCACTGTGGTTGAAGTAAAAATATAATGCTGGAGAAACTCATCAGGTCAAACAGTGTCCTTTATATAGATGTGATGGATTATATAATATTTTATATGTTTTTGAAGGAGATGGATTGTGGGAGTAGTGTAGGTGACAAACAAACACAAACACTTCACAAAACACATGTCATTTTAAAATGCCAGAGTTCTGCTCAAGCTTGACAGTTTGCTATTCTAAGAAGGTCCCAAGCAGACAGAGAGAGAGAGGAGACCAGACAAGCTTTTCCTGAGAGAGAGAGAGAGAGAGAGAGAGAGAGAGAGAAAGAGAGAGAGAGAGAGAAAGAGAGAGAGAGAGAGAAAGAGAGAGAGAGAGAGAGAGACAGAGAGAGAGGGGGGACAGGGAGAGAGAGAGAGAGAGAGAGAGAGAGAGAGAGAGAGGGACAGAGAGAGAGGGGGGACAGGGAGAGAGAGAGGGACAGAGAGGGAGAGAGAGAGGAACAGAGAGAGGGGACAGAGAGGGTCAGAGAGAGGGGACAGAGAGGGACAGAGAGAGAGAGAGGAACAGAGAGAGAGGGGACAGAGAGAGATAGAGAGAGGAACAGAGAGAGAGAGGAACAGAGAGAGAGGGGGACAGAGAGGGAGAGAAAGAGAGAGAGAGAGAGAGAGAGAGAGAGAGAGAGAGAGAGAGAGAGAGAGAGAGAGAGAGAGAGGACAGGGAGAGAGAGAGATAGAGAGAGAGAGAGAGAAAGAGAGAGAGAGAGGGACACAGAGAGAGGGGACAGAGAGAGAGAGAGAGAGGAACAGAGAGAGAGAGGAACAGAGAGAGAGGGAGACAGAGAGAGAAAGAGAGAGAGAGAGAGAGAGAGAAAACTGGTTTCTGAAGTCATGGCAGGCTGGCAGCTTGTTGAAACCCTATTTTGAAGATAGGTTGTTTGTTGAAACCCTATTTTGAAGATAGGTTGTGAGTTCTGAGTTCAGCCTTTTGAAAACCCTTGTGGTCCATACAAGAGGAAATGGCTGGCTAGACTGTTTCACCTAAAATAAGGGAAACAAAAGCAACTCTGTGGTGACCTGCAGAAGAAGAGTGATCATTTGGAAAACCCTGATGGGGCAAGTTTCTTCAGCAAGACACTAAAGTGACTGATGGAAGTAAATCAGTTTGTGCATGTCCAATGCGCAATGAATCTCTCTCTGAAACAGACAAGAACCTTCCTGAGCGGTAACCATTTAAGCACCTGCGCTTGGTGAAAATTCATAAATGTTAAATTCTGTGCACAGTATAAGAATTGCCTGATCCTGGTGAACTTGGAGGAGTGATAAGTGAGATTGTACTCCGAATCAAAGACCTTTCCTGAACTTATACATACTACATACACATGTGCTTAGAATTAGAAGAGGGTTAAGTTGTTAATAGTAATAAGTTAAAGTTTAATCTTGTTTTTATGTTTAAAGAACATTAAAAATGACTTTCATTTCAGTAACCATTTGTCTTGATGAATTTCTATTGCTGCTGAGTGCAAAGATAAAGACACATAACTGATGTTTTGGACTTGAGCCCTTCATTAAGGTTTGGTTTGAGTGCCATGGGTAAGGGGTGGGTGTAACAGATTTGAACTTAGACAATGGCTTCACAACAAAATATTGCCATTACAATAACTATAATTTATATATTAAAAGCAATTGAATTCCAATTACTTTTTTCTAGAGTTTCTGTCACTCTCACAGAAATTGATGAGTGATCTTTATGACATACATTCACAGCAGAATGTGAAATGGCTGGCAATTGAGTAATGTTAAAAGAAAAGCTAACCTATGTGGACACAGAATCAAGAATGCATTCCATGTCAAGGTAATTGGTTCAATAGCAAGTCCATGCTGTGCCCTAGTTATTCATGTTGGTTTACATGGAACTCCAAAAGAATTTTGATTCTTTAAGTGGGATGATCTTATCTTTCAGAAAACAAAAGGTGGAATTCCACAGCATTTCTCCTAATGTTTGTAAAATTTCTGAAGGTTTTCAATTGCCTTCCTCCAAAGTTAAGATGATCAGCAAAACAGTCATGAAAAATCAGGCTGAGAAATTCAGAGCATGAAAGAGAAATGGTTGTCGTCTTCAGGAGGGCCCAGGGGATCACTCTATACTGACCACTGTAAGGTAAAAACATCATGAGATGGGACCGGAGAAGGAGTCACCCAGTACTAAGGAGTAACAGAATGCAGATGTGACCTTGTACACTCAAGATAAGCTTTGCACTAACAAGAATGATGAGCAGCAGACTAACAGAGAAGGGTAGCAACAGTTTATTCATTGGACAATGTCATGGTATGATAATTTACTAAGTACGTATCCTGAGGTATAAAAAAAACACCACTTGCTGATAACGGCAGAATGCGCCTTCTCCAACTAACACTGTTAGTTGCAAGTGTTACAATCCGGCAATAAAGAACAAAGAACTTTGATTTCGACTCAGTCTGGTGTTTGACTCACTCATTCATGAACAAAGCAGACCTAACACCACTGACTGCTCTACCCTTGAGGTCGCCAAGAGCACCAAGTTCCTTGGCGTGCCCTTGGCGGAGAATCTCACCTGGTCCCTCAACACCAGCTCCATAATCAATAAAGCGCAGCAGCGCCTCTACTTCCTGCGAAGGCTGAGGAAAGTCCATCTCCCACCCTCCGTCCTCACTAAGTTCTACAGAGGATGTATTGAGAGCACCCTGAGCAATTGCATCACTGCCTGGTTTGGAAACTGTACTACCTCGGACCATAAGACCCTGCAGAGGATAGTGAAGTCACCGGAGAAGATCATGGGGGTCTCTCTTCCTCCCATAACAGACATCTACAACTCATGATGCATGCGGAAAGCAAATAACATTGTGAAGGAATTTACAAGCCCCTCGTAAACTTTTCTCCCTTTTGCCATCTGGAAGGAAGTAGCATAGCATTCGGGCCCTCATGACCCAATTGTGCAACAGTTCTTTTCCCCCCAAGCCATCAGGCTCCTCAATTCCTAGAACATATGTATCATGGGTTTTTTTTAATTGTATTATGACTAACACTGAACTCCTATTTATGCAAATCTGCTGCATGGTCCTGGAAAAACACTATCTCGTCTTTTCTGTGCTTTGCATTAGTAGTTATGGTAGGAATGATGAATAAAGGTGATTTGACTCGACTTGAAGAAGTGCTCGCGCTGAAACATTGGTTATTTCTGTGAGGGGTGCTGGACAAAGTGGCTTCTTTACAGTCGACAAAGTTAAAGAATTTCATGTATGTTACATTGTAAATGTAGTATTACATGACAATAATAGAACTTCTACCTTTATATATCTTTATCTCCCATGGACACTGCAAGACCTGCTGAGTTCCTTCCAGAATCTTAGTTTTACTACAATCACAGCATCTGCAGACTTGGATATCCTATGCCCTTGTTGTGGAAGTCGGGGCGGTATGATCCATCTGCAGAGGACCAGGAGGCCTGCCAGACAAAATCTCTGAAGTCTATGAGAGTGCAGAGATGTGGTGGTCAACACTAAGGATCTGAATGCAGTGTTGCAAGAAGTTCATTGATCTAACAAAGTCAATCGATGCATCTCCAAATACATTGTTCCATTACCCCCATACTCTGCCCTTAATGATGTCACTCTGTTATAAACAAAATATTTAACAGTAAGAACTCACACCCAGTGTTCCTCTGCTATGGAAAAAAAAGATAATATCCTCCCTTGACTGATCAAAATGGAGAGGAGCATTTGAGATGATACTGATAACCTCAGTAACCTTGCTGGGTGCATGCTGAAGAAAAATGTTGGCAGTAATGCAGCAGGTCGCAACCTCCCTCCTCACCAGTCCCATCTATAGTAAGTATTGGTGGGTTCTACTTCAGCCTCAGCAACCTCCCCAGAACACGCGGAACAGGCGGGGAAACCAAGTATCCTTAATCTGCAGCTGAAAGTGCGGGTTGATGTCAGCAGAAGCTGTCTGCAGAGACGAGCAGAGTGTTTCCCTGGGCTTGGCAAACTCTGCAGGGAGAGTGCAGTGAAGTCTGCTGCAACCCAAGCCCCACATCGCACCACGTTCACTGCTAACGGCTGGAGTCAGGAAGCTTTCTACTGTGGGAAAGACCACTCCTGGCAAGCAGAAATATATATCCAGGCTGCGGCTTTTCAACAGAAAAAAAACGCACCTCCCTCCAGTAGAAAATCTGGTTTGGATTATTTACTACTGTCTGAGAGACAGTGAAAAGCCTGGCTTTGGGTGCCATTCAAAGTCTGGCTCAGAGACACCATCTCACAGAGAGGAAGGAGTGATTTAAGATTTAAGGGAGGAGTTTAATTTTTCACCATCTTTAGTCAGAAGTTTTAATCATCCTCATGGATGATGAAAAGCTTTTTTTTTAAAAAAGGGCAGCACAGTTAGTGAAGCGGTTTCCTCCCACCGTCCAAAACTGTACGGGGTTTAATTGGTGCATTTGGGCAGCATGGTCTTGTTGGCCAGAAGAGCCTGTTACCATGATGTTTCTCTAAATTCAAAAAGGTCCTGCGGGTCTACCTAAGAAGGAAAAGGTCCAGCCATAATGCAACACAAAGTCATCACCAGAGCATCAACCGACAGCACAATTAATAATGAGAGAGCTGTCTGGAGAAGTAGGAGTCACAAAAGCTTCATGCCCAGATGAATTTGATGTCTTCTACGCTCGATTTGATGACCAGACCAAGGAAGAACCACTGTGTACCCCCATGTCCCCTGATGATCCTCTACTGCCAGTAACCATTCGGGCTGCCTTCAGGAGAATGAATCCATTCGGTCTGGATGGAGTACCCGGCCGTGTACTGAAAACCTATCTTTTTATGGATACATTCAACATAGGGAGTGGTACCCACTTATTTCAAACAGGCCTCAATCGCAATAATGCCCAAGTGTCTACTGACCAGTGGCGCACACATTCGCAGTGATGAAGTGTCTGGAGGTGCTGATGTTGAGGCATATCAGCTCCTGTCTGAGTGGCAATATGAATCCATCCCAATTTGCCTACCTCAGCATCAGGTCTAGAGCAGATGCCATCTCACTGCCTCTATACAAAACACTGGAACACGGACACAAAGATACATATATCAGGATGCTCTTTATTGACTACAGTTTGGCATTCAACACCATCATCCTTTCAAATCTGATCAGCAAACACCAAGGCCTGGACCTTAATACTCCACTGTATAATTGGATCCTGGATTTTCTCACCTCAAGGCTCCAATCAGTGAGAATTGATGAGAACATGTCCTCCACAATCTCCTTCAGAACCAGAGCACCACTGGGCTGTGTACTTGCCCCCTGCTCGACTCACGTTACATCTACGGCTGCATGCCTTGGTACAACAATACCATTTACAAAGTTTTTGATGATACCACAGTAGTGGGCTGTATAAAAATGGTTATGAGTCAACATATAAGAGGGAGGCTGAATGATGTACTAACAACAACTTCATTGAACACAATGTTACCAAAACCAAGGAGCTGACTGTAAACTTTAGGAATAGAAAACCAGCGGTGTATGATCCAGTGACCATTCGGGGATCAGAGTAGAAGTGGGTGAGCTAATTTAAATTCTTGGGGGTCACTGTTCCTGAACCCAAGATACTAATGTCATCATGAAGAAAGCACGTCAGTGCTTCTACTTCCTCAGGAGTTAGCGGAGGTTCACTATGACATCAGAAATTTTGGCAAAGTTCCACAGATGTGCAGTAAAAAATGTGCTGACCAGCTATATCGTGGCCTGGTATGGGGACACCAATGCCTCTGAGTGGGAAAGCCCTGTAAAAAAGGAGCTCAGTACATCACTGGCAAAACTCTTCCCAACTATCGAGAAAATTGATGGGGATTGCTGCTCATCAAAGATCAACACCATCTATGATACACTTTGTTCTTGATGGTGCCATCAGAAAAGAGGTATAGATGCCACATGACTCGTACCACTAGTTTCACCACCCATCCTGTGGTGATACACCACTAACCTACTGCAGGGGGGGTGATCTCTGTATCTGCAGGAAGACCACCGGAGGACAGACTATACCTGGTCGGCTGTCAATCAGCCAACTTGAATAGACCCCTAAGGGGCTAACTCCACCCAGCTGGCTGTCAATCATCTGACCGGGATATAGTCCTGAGCCGACCTCTCCTGAGCCAGTCACTCGGGAGCCACCGTCACAGCCCACTACTGTAGCAGAGACTTCTAGCCAAATAAAGCCTGTTGTACAGTCTTCAAGTTTGTGTCTGTTTACTGCTGCTGCAGGGCATCACACCTCCACCATCAGACTTTTAAACAATAGACTCAGCCGGAGACTAATGCACAAGTCATGCAAACCCTTCAAGACTCTACTATTTATTTAACAACATTTATTTATTTTTATATATGTACATACATGCTGCATATGTATCACTTGTTTGTATGTCTAATGTCTGTATGTGTGTCTGCATATTTTTGCATCGAGAACAGAGAACACTATTCCATTAAGTTATATTTGTACAATCAGAAGGATAATAAGCTAGAGCTCTTAAATTGCACATTATTTATTACCGAAAATCTATTTTTTTCTGGATTTGCACAGTCAGTTTGTTTACCCTTTATTCTTTGTTTACACTTCTCTCTTTTGTGCTTGCATCTTTTTCTAGAGCACAGATTGGACAACCAATAAGCAGAAATTCTGCCTCGCCTGCAGGAAAAAGAATCTCAGGGTTGTATGTGATGTTATGTATGTACTCCGAGAAGAACTTGGAACTGTCATGGAGAGCTCACACTGCTGCTATAATAGCTGTGGAAATCAGTATTCAGAGAGGTGGCCTGGTGTTGCGTTCTTTGAGACCACCTTGTGAATTGGCAGTGGCTCTGCTGAACACAAAGCTGTTCTGTAAGGATGACCACTGTTGCAATTCGTCCATTGCCTTTTCATTCAATGAGCAAAGCTAGGCTGTGGTCACTCAAACTATGAAGGTACAACCTGAGTCTATTTGTCCCAGTGCTCTGCTCAGTTACTCTCCAATATTTTGTGTTATACCCTGGAATGAAAGTCAGGTACCTTCTAGTGGTCTTCTGCAGTCAATATGCAAGTTGCTTGTCAACATCAGAGCAAAGAGACATGGCACTGAGGAGTTACACTGGGGTGATTAATCGATGACGCTTTCACTGTTCTTATAATGTCTGTTATTTTGGCGAAGTGTGCAAATGGTGATCAAAAAAGAATGAACTCGGTGTATAATGGGTACACCTTTGCACAATAAAGAGCATCACTGAATTCTGGTTGAATTTCTGAGTTGCCATCTCCTGACCGTGAGTTTGCTGGTAAGCCCTACACCCTCAGGACAACAGAGTTGTCCAGTACACAGCAGTCCCCACAAACCAAAGCACCTTCTCTGCTAAAAACTCCAAAGTTCCCTGCATCAGAAGGATCATAACTGCACACCAGTGTTAATAGAACATAGAACAATACACCACAGTACTGGCTATTCAGCCCTCGGTCTTGTGCGGGTCTATATATTCTTACCAGAAGAAAATGATACCCTTCCTACATCGAAACCCTCTATTTCTCTTTCATCCACATGCCTGTCTAAGAGTCTCTTAAATGCCCCCAATGATCCACCTCCACTACCTTCCTGGTTCTTGTTTTATATTTTATAAGACAGGATGTTTTTGCTGTAAGTAATCAAAGTTGGAGTGCTGGAGATATTCATCAGGCTAGACACAGAAATGAAATAATCTTTCTCTTGAGAAAAGGAGCTGAAATGTTAACCCTGCTTCTTTCTCCACAGATGCTACCTCATCTGCTTTTCTGTTTATTTCCAAATTCCAGTGTTTCCTTTTGTTTCACATCTTGCCCCATATGAGTGTGGAATCATAAGGAGGTGTCTTCACCACATTGCCCTTGTTATCTAAGACTTGTCCTTTGATTCGGCCCCACTGACTCAAATGCAAGCAATGCAGCAGACTGTCACACAATGAAGGCACTGTGAACTGCAACAGAAGTGCCAAAAATGGACATACAGACACATTGCCTGTGGTCAGACACCAGCTGAATATCGAATGAATACAGCCCTTTACTTTTAAGTTCCTTCAGGAGTTGACTTGTAGTGTTTTAAATCACAAGATTGCATTCAGTGAGATCCTGCACTAGTTGGATTCTGGAACCTGTTGCCCTCTTGCAATATTCAGCTCTCTAACTCAAAGGTAGTCAGTTACCTCTCTAATATAAGGGGATTGAAGCACTTTAATCTCACACAAGCATGCATAGACAGTTCTCTTCAGTGTGTTTAATGATGATTTTGGGAGGAGGGTGGGTCCTTGGTGCATCCAAATGCATGCATCCTCTCCACTGCAGCCTTATGCGACATAATCCATGAGATGTGAGTCTTGATGAATGATAATCACACTAAGTTTGAAGTGTACAATAAATGAAGATTTCAGGCCAGAATATCTATAATCTATGAACATTCTTGAAAAAGGGATACTACACAGGGTGTGTCATCTCTGGTCAAGGCTTTCAGGCTTCCAAGATATAGTGCAGGGTGGTATAGGTCTTATGCATAGAAAAATGCCTGATCTCCTGCTGTCGTGGCAGCAGAGATGCTAGAGGTTGAAGGAGAAGTTCATCAATGGAGAATGATGGAGAAGGAAAAGGATCAAGGAAGTTAGATGATTTGGGACGTGTATACAGATGATGAAAAGATAGAATGTTGGGGATGTCAATTCTCGTTGTTGGGGTGGGGAGAGATTCAGGGTACCAACCTGCCTGGAGGAAGATTGTTGGACAACATGCCTTTAAGATTGAGCCATGGAAGCCCTCATCTGACCTTTTAATGGTGACGCAGCCTCAACTCTCCCATAATTACAGGTTCAGTGTTGGGCACAGACTTCACGTACGAGTAGAATCATTCATATTTGCAAGAATGTATAAACCATTTCTTTTTCATTTGGACTTAATGAATCCCAAAAATGATATTACCATGAACGCTAAAGCAGATGGAGAACAGATTGATAAATCGGCATGACGTCTGTGAGTTTTCTCCATGAAGAACCTCACAGAAGATTCTTCTCTGTCTGTTTTGTCTACACGGTGGTCAAAGTTATACAATCTATTGAATGTTCAACAGGTCAGTCTTATGCAAGTCATTATATATTCACCAATATGTATGCAATCTTAATATAGAGCTGAAAATTGAATCAAGTAAAGATTTGTTATTTTTATCCATAACAAACTAAAAGGTTAACTTTTAGAATGTGATAAGAAGAAATTATTTCCAGGCTGGTGTAAATCACTCAACATAAATCTCAAAATGAAAGATGTGCAATGGTATCTCACACGAATTCAAGCAAAGTTTATTTAGTGTTGTTAGCTACTGAAGGTGGAAATTTGAATATTGTCATGGGATCAATTAACCTTTTGGGACTGAATGAACTGCATAAGGAGAACTTAAAGTCAAGCACTATTTTAAGTGCAATCTTCAAAAAAATATCAAACATACTGCGTATTTCAGCTTATAAGTCAAGTCATGAAACCAAAAAAAAACTGTCAAAAAGTTGGGGGTTGACTTATGTGCCAGATATACTTTTGAATCCTTAAATTCAGCTCAAAAATGCAATCCACGACGATCTGGCCCATAAGTCGACCCTTGAAAAAACCATTTGGCGTATGCTGACCCATGACAAGTAGATTCGGTCTAAGTCAACCCTTGAAAAAGCAAAATTAAAATACCCAACTGCGACAGATTTTTATTGAAAACAACAACACAATTAGAACCCTTCAAAATCAATCTCACTATCGTTGCCGGAAGCAAAGATGGCAGCGAGCACATCCATACACTCATGGTTTAAACAGTCATCTATGGGTCCCAGTCTGCATCTGATGAGGCAGTTTCAGCTTCGTTGTCAGTGTCTCATACAAATCATCTTTCATGCCATCAATTGCACAAGAGATACCACACTTTTTGAATGATTTTATCACAGTTTCTACTTTAACTTTGTCCCTGCCTTGAGCACGAAGTTATACAGCACATCAATCGATGCAGCCCGCAATGCCATGCCTTTTGTAAATGACTTTTCTGCATCACAGGCCCAAACCACCTGGGATAACCATCATGTGAGTATTATGCAGTGCTAATCTACTTTTAGTGTTTTCAGTTAAGTGGCTACGAAACACATCCCAGACGAGCAAACTCCGTTTTTCACGTAAACCGCCTGGCTGCCTATGCCACACATTGTCTGTCCTTAGTTTTACACCATTTCATCCATCCTTTTTCATGAAAATGTACAAAAATACCTGCAGGGAATTTTATTTTAAGTTTGCATTTGAAGATTACCATGGGCCTTAACTTTGTTCAATCAGCCATGCACGATAACACCACAAAAAACCTGGTCCATTCATGGCCTAAACTTCTGGTTTGCACATTTTTCATACCTTTCTATTCTACTGTTCTATTGCCTATCATGTCAAAATTCATTGGGGCTTCATCCTTGTTTATGATTGTTGCCAAAGCAAACTGGTGTTTTTGCCAGTTACATATAATAAACTGGTGAAAACTTACAACTGTATGAGCAACTTGTCCGTGAACTACTCTTTGCAGACAATGCCGCTTTAGTTGCCCATTCAGAGCCAGCTCTTCAGCGCTTGACGTCCTGTTTTGCGGAAACTGCCAAAATGTTTGACCTGGAAGTCAGCCTGAAGAAAACTGAGGTCCTCCATCAGCCAGCTCCCCACCAGGACTACCAGACCCCCCACATCTCCAGTGGGCACACAAAACTCAAAATGGTCAACCAATTTACCTATTTCGGCTGCACCATTTCATCGGATGCAAGGATCGACAATGAGATAGACAACAGACTCGCCAAGGCAAATAGCGCCTTTGGAAGACTACACAAAAGAGTCTGGAAAAACAACCAACTGAAAAACCGCACAAAGATAAGCGTATACAGAGCCATTGTCATACCCACACTCCTGTTCGGCTCCGAATCATGGGTCCTCTACCCGCATCACCTACGGCTCCTAGAACGCTTCCACCAGCGTTGTCTCTGCTCCATCCTCAACATTCATTGGAGCGACTTCATCCCTAACGTCGAAGTACTCGAGATGGCAGAGGCCGATAGTATCGAATCCACGCTGTTGAAGATCCAACTGCGCTGGGTAGGTCACGTCTCCAGAATGGAGGACCATCGCCTCCCCAAGATTGTGTTATATGGCGAGCTCTCCACTGGCCATCGTGTCAGAGGTGCACCAAAGAAGAGGTACAAGGACTGCCTAAAGAAATCTCTTGGTGCCTGCCACATTGACCACCGCCAGTGGGCTGATATCGCCTCAAACCGTGCATCTTGGCACCTCACAGTTCGACGGGCAGCAATCTCCTTTGAAGAAGACCGCAGAGCCCACCTCACTGACAAAAGACAAAGGAGGAAAAACCCAACACCCAACCCCAACCAACCAATTTTCCCCTGCAACCGCTGCAACCGTGTCTGCCTGTCCTGCATCGGACTTATCAGCCACAAACGAGCCTGCAGCTGATGTGGACATTTACCCCTCCATAAATCTTCGTCTGCGAAGCCAAGCCAAAGAAAAGTAATATCAGATTTTTACTGTTCATGAAATGGTTGCACCTGGCTACTGTCGTCTCAAGATTACCACTGAGGTCGGCCTTTGACTTGGCCCACTGCAGTACAAATGTTCTTATTTTATTTCGGTAACTATAGCAATCTGGCCTCTGTTCACGTACCTATTCTGCAATGTGATTTTCCAACTCTGACCAACAAGTGATTCCTTTTCTCAACAAGCATTGCCCTTTTGGTATTTTTCTTAAAGTATCTTCTCTCTTCTTCCAATCTCTTACCAACTTTTCATATACATCAACATTTCTTGCAGCAGTGCAGTTTTTAGAAAGCATTTCTCTCATTTTCAACAAAACTTGCTTCATACTTTTGTCACAAGTTCTGTTATATCGATGAACCCTCCACGATAGCAATCACCTCCAGCCAATGCCCAACAGATCAATCTGCAAGCATCACGATCTTGGGGGTCAACAGGCAAACTCAGGGATCAACTGATACACTGGATATATCATAAAACCCTTAAAATGGAGTTGACATCTGCTGGTTGACTTATACATCAAAATATATGGTAATTAAAATCATAAAATTAAAATGAACAAGTTTGTCAATCTTTAGACTGCATCTCAATTGAGCAGAAAAATGAAAGTTTTGCCAATGTTGAGAGAAGGATTTAGATGGGAAGGAATAGATAATATTTCCCAGTATACAATCTCCCAGCTTGTTGGCGAGTCAAATAATGGCAATATGTACACTCACATTTTCTGTACTTAAGTTTACACAGTCACACTCAATATTTTGATTTGATTGCTGAGTATTTAACAATTTTTGATATATTCACTGATGTAATATTAACTTGCTTGCACTGAAAGAATTAGGCTTCATGCAAGATTTGTTCGCTCTTCAATAACTTGAAATAGCTCAATAGCTTAAAAAATAAGATGTGGAAAATAAAATTTCACGAGCAAATATTAATATGCAATTGAAAAATGGGTTGAAACTATCCTTTAATCGTGTAGTAAAACCCATTTCAGATGGGCTTGCAAAGCTTAGAAGTTACTATTTATTCATTACTGTTTTTTCATACAAATTAATATCCACAATCACAAATTTAAATTTAATTTCTACATTAACATCCATTTCTAACATAAAAGCCTGTCAGTTACAGTTTGATGAAGCTAGTCATAATTTTGATTCATATGACAGAAGTTAAACTGTGCTCCATCAATGCCAAAGGTCACGTCATCACTTATCAAGAGCCCACAGGACATCTCACCATCACGCAGATAACAAACTTGAACTCAGCAGTACCATTCGCCTGAATGATCTGCTCACAGAGTTCCTCGGATCCGGACAGCAGAGCCGGTCCTAGCCTGCAGCGTAGTCAAGCAGTCAGCTCACATCACTATCAGAATGCTACTTCAGTTACTTGATTAAGTCTTTGCTGTAGAGCTGGTTTAAAGATCACTGATTCTGTCAATTGTCTGGCAGGACCAATCGGACTGTAGGTCAATGATGAGGCATGGTCTTCTTTTTAATGGTTATTTCCACTCAAAGTACAAGTTCCAAAGACAAAACAAACTGCAACCATATTTTCACGAACTTCTTGGTAAATCCATCCAAGTACTATGCAATGTTATGCTCTAAAGGAAATGCAAATGTTTCCTAATTAACTGCTGTTCACGACACAGGCTTTATCCCTGACATATATATCAAAGTAAGACTTGAACTCTGAGTTAAATCCAGGGTCAAGTTGCACTCCAAGGACCTGACTACAAAAAAAAACTCTGCTAGTCTTCAGGGTTTGTGAATGAGACAATGATGTCCCAGCTTCTCTCACACAGATCCAATGACATTACCAATTTAAAAGCAGGAAAAGAGGAGAGACATTGTTCATTTTTTAAAAAAAAACAGGAACTCAGCAGGTTTGGCAGCGTCCATAGGAGGTAAAGATATATAATTGATGTTTTGGGCATGAGGCCTTCTTCAAGGTATAAGTGAAAAGCAGGCAGGCGTCTGAATTAACAGAAAAGGCAGGGGGTGGAGTACAGACCAACAGACAAAAGGTGTTAATTGAATATAGAAAAGAGGCCAGGAGGAAAGGTGAGAATTGACTGGGGGGAGGAGGGGTGGCTCTGTGAGTGCTGAGCTGGGGTAAAGGAGACAAAAGGAAAAGTGAAGATAGAGACAGAGCAAGAGGAAAGGACACATAGAAAACGATGGGGATGGGGGATTGGGGGAAGGGTGTTAACAGAAACCAGAGAAGTCTATGTTATTGCCATCTGGTTGAAGGGTGCCTACACATAATATGAGTTATTCCTCCAATTTGTGCGTGGTCTCAGTCAGGCAAGGCTTTTGACAAGATCCCACAAGGCAGGCTGTTCAGAAAATTGAGAGCTCAGGGTATCAAAGAGAAAAGAACAAGTTTGAACCAAGACTGGCTCTGCAGCAGGAGGCAAAGACTTACAGTCAACAGGAGCTTAAATGACAGGTGGACTGTAGTGAGGCTGCAAGGGCCTCAACATTAGGTCCATTTCTTCCATGGAATATATCAACAGTTCAATTTAAATGCTGAAGCCATGCTGAAGCTATCAGCACATGATTGAAGAATTGGCTGTGTGGTTGTTGAAGCCGAATTTAAAACCAAAGAACCATGAGGTGATGCATTTTGGAGGGTAAAAAAAAGCAGAAAAATAGACAATAAATGGGAGGATAGAGAAGACACCAGGAGGTTATGGCTGGATTTTATAGTCTAGTTTGACCACAGCTTAGTACTGCGTGTAGTTCCAATAATATTACAATAAGTTTGTAACAATGATCGAGAGGGCAAAGGGGATTTGTGAGGATGTTGCCAGGTCTGGAAATTTTTAATGATCAGGTTGTCTGGTATGATTTATTTACTCTGGAACTGAACAAGGCTGAAGAAAATAACATATAAGATGTGCACACACACACACACACACACACACACACACACACACACACACACACACACACACACACACACACACACACACACACACTCTCTCATTCACCCACCCACACACACACACATACACACACACACACCCACCCACACACACCCACGCACATCCCCACACACACACACACCCACCCACACTCACATCCACCCACCCACCCACACACACACACACCCATGAGCGCGCACACACACACACCCACATGCACACATGCACACATGCACACATGCACACACACCCACGCGTGCACACACACACACACACCCACACACACCCACACACACACATACACACCCATCCACACACACTCATCCACCCACCCACACACACACCCACCCACACATACACACACACCCACCCACACACACCCACGTGCACACACACACACCCACACACACACACCCACATGCACACATACCCACGCAGGCACATGCACCCACACACACACCCACACACACCCACACACACATACACATCCATCCACACACACACACCCACACGCGCACACGCACCCACACCCATCCACATACACACACACACATGCCCACCCACACACATACCCACACCCACAAACATACCCACACCCACAAACACACACCCACCCACACACACACACACACACACACACACACACACACACACACACACACACACACACACACACACACACACATGTTAAGGGTTCTGCCTGGCAACTTAAACAACTATTGTCCAACTCTACTTAGTACAGTTATCTGGAATTCAAGCATCCTGTGTAAAAAAAAGAAAATAAATATTAAAATAAATAAAAAATTAAATTATACTAGTGAATATTCTATGAAGAAACACATAAACCTTTAGTGAAGATGGTAAAAAGTATTCAGCCAGCGGAGAGCCTTGGTCCTGCTTTGATCAAAGCAGCTGTTTGAATACAGTTGTGTGAAACAGCAATGGCGTCGCCCAGGATGAAGAGCTGGTTAATTTCTCTTGCCTGCTTAATAAGAGTCTTTATCTTTATTAGTATATTATTTAATATATTAGTAAGGCTTTATCTGTAAACTTGTGGGGCGGGGGGTGGGGGTTATTTATCTATAATGATATTGTTCACCTTTCAGGCAGGAACCTGCAGATGCAGCGACAGTTAAATATTTTCAGAGAGCGTGACTGACAATGAAGTAAAATGTTTTAATGTTTACACATTCATGTTCAGTGTATGCACAGTATAGTATTTTTGTGTTTATTCTTAATGCAGGTGTATTAGTTAGGCATTGTAAGAGTGAGTCTTGAGCAACCGGAAAGCTCGCTTATCCGGCATCTGCCAATACCCATAGGTGCCGGATACCAGAGTTTTTTTTACTGTATTAAGAATAGTTATGCCAGCTAATGTAATGCCCCATACATACTCCTTCCTGAGTAAACATCGAAAGCAACAACTGCTGTGTCATTTAAAAGTAATTTCTGGAGCAGTTTGTATCCCAGGGGTGTCAAACTCAAATTCACGGAGGGCCAAAATTAAAAACTTGGACTAAGTCGAGGGCCGAACTAAATATTTATTGAAAATTTTCAACAGCATCTGCATGTTTTCTCTTCTTTCAACATATGTAATGTTAAACTTTAGGATATAACTTTAGGAGGATAATGTTACAGGTCAGGAGTAGGTAGCTCAAGTTCACCCTTTGCTTGACCTGAGGGAAACATATTTGGTCCCTGTGGAGACGTAGTCAGCATTCACAGGCTGTGTCCATTTTGGCCTGCGTCAGGACTCTCAGCATTTCCTGCTCACTCCTCAGGCTCTAGGCCTCTATTCACCCTCGACCCACCATCCCTCTACCTGACCAGTCCTTTAAACATCCACTCGCTCTGCCTCTACCCACCCCATCCTATACATGCCCCTCTACTGCCTCTCCCCTCAACCTGTTCCTCCCTCTACCCATCTCTCACCCTCTAATCACCCCTCCCCTACTCGCCATGCCCCTCCTTCTACTCATCCCTCCCTCTAACTGCCCCTCCCACCACCATAACTTCCCCTGCCCATTACTCCTCACCTACACCCTCTGCCCACCCCTGCTTACCCACCCACTCAGGCCCAGCGCGCTGCCGATCAGCCTTTGCGGAACAGCGGGGGCCGTGCGCAGCCTGCCATGTCCGTCGCGCCAACAGGAAATCACAGGCGCTCGCCAATCCGCCGCACCGCTCAACAGGTGGGAGAAGTGACTGGTTGTGCGGGGAGCCTTCCAACTGGCTTGCCGGCTGATGACGTCGACAGACTTCTCGTGTTACAATTTTGTTTTCCCCATTCTCAAAGTTTGCACGGTCAACCTGCAACACTCTTGCTCCCTCCGCGTCCCGTGGATCTGATGCCTGGGTGTTGTTAGGATTCCCAGCAGAAGGTTTGTGGAACTTTGCCATTCTGGATTCCTTTTTGAGAATATTCTGGCCATCTTTTAAGGGGGGTGGTTTTAGGGGGGAGGGGATAGTTAGGGGGTGGGGAAGGATGTGCAATGAAGGGGGAGGATGGTGGGGGTGACATTACCAAAAAACAGCACCGGCTCTCGCTGCAGGGCGGGCCACCTCTAATACATTTTTGAAATGATCTTGCGGGCCAAATATAATTATATCGCAGGCCAAATTTGGCCCGCGGGCCAGAGTTTGACATGTGTGTTGTATCCCAAGCCACAAGGCCATAGAATGAGAGTTAGGAAAAAGAGTAGGTTGAACAGCAAATTTTTGGCTGATGTGATCTTGATGAACTGAATGGTCTCTAGCACCATAAATTATTACAACTGTACGATCCTATGATATAGGTTAGGCAGACCTACGCACGCAAACTAAATGGAGGTTTCACATTTACTGTCTCACTTCTCTAGCATGTAAAAACACAGATGTGTGCAAACTACAGGGTAGCTCCAACCCTTTGATGGGAACTACAAAAACTATTAAACTCTCAACACGTTTTCAAGAGCTTCTGCCTGTGGCTCAACCTACAGATGTGTACTAATGGCAATTTCTTCCTCTTTAATGAATGTCAGGCATTAAATATTTACAGAAGAAAAGACAACTTCCACAAGAATAGGTTACATCTTTTTAGAGGTCTGATATTATAAAATTCCTTCTATTATGTAGCTACCAGCTTCAAGAAGGCCATTACTATCAAAGAGTTGAATAAGAATGCAGTAATGGGCTAAATGAGTACTGGTCAGTGACTCTGACCTCCACCATCATGAAGGTCAAGGCTTGCATTAACCTCAGCCTCCCAGTCACCCTTGGCCCACTCCAATTCACATACCGCGGAAAAACAGCTCCACACCAGATGCCATCTCCCTGGCCCTCCACTCAGTCTCGGAACACTTTGGCAACCTACATCAGACTACTATTTATCAAGCTCCAGCTTCAAGACAAAAGTACCAAAGAAAGGAATCGCCAAGCCTCGTGACCTTTATCTCAACAACCCTCTCTGCAACTGTGGCTTTCTATTCCGCCGGCCAGAATCAGTGAGGATTGGTGACAGCATCTCCTCCATGATCATTCTCAACACCAAAACACCATAAGGCTGTGTATTCACGCTCCTACTATACTTCCTCTTCATCCATAACTGTATGGCCAAACACCATTTCAACTCCATGTATAAATTTATGGATGACATCACTGTTGAAGGCTGGATTAAGAACAACAATGGGCGGGTACAGTTTGGAGATAAAGGGATTTGTGGCCTGATGCTGGGACAATAATCTCTCTGTCAATATCAGCAAGACCAAAGAGCTGGGTTCTAGACTACCAGAAGACAGGCGAAGCCCAATTTCCAGTTCACAACATTAATCCTGAGGTGAAAATAATGAACAGCTTTAAGTTCCTCAAGGTAAACATCTCCAGTGGGTTGTCTACTTCCACAGAACCCTGAGGAAATTCACCATATCACCAGCATCTCTTAACAATGGCTGGCAGCACGATGGCGTTGAGGTGAGCGCAATGCCTTTACAGCACCAGCGATCGGGACCGGGGTTCAAATCCTGCGCTATCTGTAAGGAGCTTGTACATTCTTCCTGTGTCTAGGTGGGTTATCCCCGAGGGCTTTGATTTCCTCCCACTGTTTGAAATGTACCAGGGTGAAGGTCAATTGGGTGTAAATTAAGCGGCACAGACTCATGGGCCAAAATGGCCTGTTACCGTGCTGTTTGTCTAAATTTAAAATTCTATAGGTGTACTATTAAAAGCATCCAAACAGGGTGCATCATTGTGTGGTAACAGGAATTGCTCTGCCAACTCCATAAGAAACTGCAGAGGGTTGTGAACGTGGCTCAGACCATCACTCATACCCCCTCCCTCCCCCTGTCTATTGAATCTATGCCTCCCATTGCCTTGGAAAATCAGCCAACACCCAGCCATTCTCCCTTCACCCCCTTTCAGAAGATCATATGTACCAGATTCAAGGAGAGTTTCTCTCCCACAGTTAATTGGACGCCTGAATGAACTCCAAACAAGTGAAACATATGCTGCCTTTGCTCCATACCAAATTATCTCTCTCTCTCTCTCTGTGACTCTGCACTCTTGTACAGTGACTGACTTGCCCTATGTATGGGATGTCTACTCATCTGCAAAAAGAAATTGGCGGCGCTGCCGCATCTGCGATAATGGCAGTGCTGCCACTACTGTGGCCCCAGGAGAGCAGAAACAATGTGGTGCTCCAAAAGGTTCAGCCACCCAGTCCTAGTGCCAGCAGGTCTATACAGGTGTCAAGTGGCCGGTTAGCGGAGCCAACAGTGTTTTTAACTAAAATCCTGCAACCATGTGTCTGTGCCCAAAATGGCGGTGCCTATGATTGGCATCAGCCATGAATGGTTGCAGACGCCGGGAAGCAGCAGAAACAAGGTAACACCTCACTGATGAGAAGGAGAAATAGAGGAGACAATCCCACATGGAAGGTGACCAGCAGGGCACCAGAAACAAGGTAAACACCTCACTGATGAGAAGGAGAAACAGAGGAGACAATCCCACATGGAAGGTGACCAACAGGGCACCATAAACAAAATAAACACCTCACTGATGAGAAGGAGAAACAGAGGAGACAATCCCACATGGAAGGTGACCAACAGGGCACCAGAAACAAGGTAAACACCTCACTGATGAGAAGGAGGAACAGAGGAGACAATCCCACATGGAAGGTGACCAACAGGGCACCAGAAACAAGGTAAACACCTCACTGATGAGAAGGAGAAACAGAGGAGACAATCCCACATGGAAGGTGACCAACAGGGCACCAGAAACAAGGTAAACATCTCACTGATGAGAAGGAGAAACAGAGGAGACAATCGCACATGGAAGGTGACCACGGCAGCAAGCTAGTGAGGGACCCAGCAGTCGAGGGAACAACACAGGTTGCGGGCGACTTGCGGTTGGGGGACTATGGGCTGCTGGAGACTGGCTCTTGGTAAGCAAGTATTGGAGCTTGGATTAGAGAGGGTTCCGAGGGGCAAGAAAGGCTCGGCTGCTGAAGCCTTCCTGATCTGGAGCTTGGGTTACTGATGAATCGAACAGGAGTCTGTATGGCTGCAGAGGCTTCGGGAACGTTGGAGGTAAATCCATGGACACTCAGTGACTCTGAAAGGATTTTCTTTTGTTTCTCTTTCTCTCGTACTATAAGGACCGCTGGGCAAAACTAATGGCAACTCTTTGCCTTACAGCAGGCAGAGGCATTTTCTTGTAATATTACATGCTCTGTGCTATTACAGAAATCTTGAATCTTACTTGCAAAACAGCCTCTATCACTTGATCTTGTGACATGTTGCAATGAACTTGAACTTGGACTAAAAGATTCAAGTTGATGTTAAGACTCATACACCAACTCACTGGAAAACATTCAATGGATTTGCTTCAAGATCTTATTTTCTCAGTTGTTTCACTGAGGACAACCTTTGATGGATACCCCACACTATTTATGGGTAAAACTAAGAGATGATCACCATCCTTCTTATGCAATTATCTCAGGAAGCTGATTTTTAAAAAAATCTGTGCATAAGTACAAACATCAAGTTGATTCCTCTCCATGTATTAAATAGCAAATAAGGCCGTATGGTTAGCACCAGCAACTCAGGTTCGAATATGGCGCTGTCTGTAAGGAGTTTGCACAATCTCTTTGTGGGTTTTCTCTGGGTGTTCTGGTTCCTCCAAAATGTACAGGATTAATTGCTTAATTGGGTATAATTAGGCCCCACAGGTTTCATGGTCTGGAAAAAATATCAATTACTTAGTTGAACAACAGGGGGTTCAACAAAAATAATGAGAGACACTAGGTGGAAGTTTCCCGTCCCCAGTATATGGCTAGGATTTTGTACACAGTTGGTGACTGATGTACTTAGATGCATGGATACACTGTAATTGTATGTACATATATGTGTCAAGAAGCTGTGTCATGTGTCTACCTTGTAATAATGACACTGACTGTAATTCTCAAAATGTATACGTGTTAAGGGTTTTTGTCTGTAAATTAGTTAATAACTTTTTTTGATGTCTGTGACCCATACCTTAAATGCATTTGCTAGGATGTTATCTGGCAACCAGGATGCGATCTCAGGTAGCTTTTCTTTCAGATTGTTGAACGGACTCAACAAGTCTCACATGAGTTCTTTGCACCTGAACTAATTTTCTACAGTGTTTTTCTGTGACCATATATAGAATTAAATTCATCAATGACATGAGAGGTTACAGCAGCCATAGTGGCAAAGGCTAGCAACATTAAATTAGGAATGCTTCAAATTTAGCTGTGTCTTTATCCAATAGGATTCAGACAAGGTGGCTCTATCAGCCTTGGGGTTGAAAAACTATGAATGGCCATATTCCAAGGTAACTTGCTATTACTCCCTGGATAATGTCTACAGCACCACACCAGTGGGTGGTTAGAATCCAAGGGTATCTCCACTGGAAGCAGGGAGAGGAAATGCAGAAATCAGGAATTGAGGAGGAGTTTTGGAGAACAGGCCACCCCCAGGCCTCAGAGGCCAACGGCTTCTACCAGCCTCTGGAACTGGGACCCGGAGTGGAGAAGGGGCAGAGGAGAGCAGGCAACTGAATATGGGGGGGGCTCCAGTTCATCATCAGCAGGCCTCCCACTGCTGGACAACATGTGGGAACAAGTAGTCAGATTATGGCGGTGGCCACATCAGAGAAGGCAGCGTGATCTTCGACGCACAGTCTCTGTAGGAAACTTAGTTTCTTTCGATTCTTTTTTTTCTTCAAGATATCTTCAGTGTCTGGTGACTCTTGTTTCGCATTTGAATGGTGCGCAAAAGTGACAAAAATAAAGCTAAATTTAAATCTTTCAAGCAAAAAAAAAACATCATGGAGGTTGAAGTTGACATCGTGAAAATCCAAACAAATGTGATTGTAAGAAAACAATATTGGGAATGCTGACAAAAAGCTTAAATCTATAAGTTTATGGGGGGAAAAAAACACAGAAACCAGGTGAACCAATTAGTGTGCACATGGATTTTAATTTAATTTATTGTAAAATTATGCCTTGCATAATGTTTGTGGATTGAACAGATTCAGTCAAAGCTGCTGAGTCTGGCGTTCACATTTAGCAGGTAAAATTGCTCTGCCACAGGAAATTACTTCCAAGCATGGGAGAGGCTGCTCATAATGAGTGGTGCATGCCAATCGTGTTGGTGCCTAAGGTAGACAAAACAGTCAGTCCGTATGGAGACAACAACCTCACACAAGGTGATGTTGTGGATGATGAATAATATCCTCTGCCCACTCTGCCAAATCTGTGTGCAGACTTAGCAAAGCCAAAGCTATTCACAGAAATGGACCTCTAGCTTGCCTGTGTACAACTGAATGTTGACAAAGATTACCAGCAGTCTCTGACCATTGACCTGTACAAAGGGCTCTACTCATATTACTCGGGTACTCCCTGGAGGTGAGTCTTCACCAAGTCACGATGGTTAAAATTTTGTAAAGAATGAATGATTGCACGTGTAACCTTTCGGGGCAGCAGAGCGGTTGGTGCGACGCTGTTACAGCGCCAGTAACTGGCTCGAATCCAGCACTGTCTGTACAGAGTTTGTATGTTCTCCCCTGGTCTGTGTGGGTTTCCTCCAGGTGCTCTGGTTTCCTCACCATTTAAAATGTACCGGGATGTAGATCAATTGGTTGTAATTGGGCAATACGGGCTCGTGGGCTGAAAGGGACTGTTACTGAGCAGTATGTCTAAATTTAAATTGAATTTAAAATTTGTTGATTAACAAGTAGCCGGGTTGACCTCAGTCAATTCACTCGCCTGAATGCTACTGGTACCATGTAACCCAGTACTACCTGTCGCATGGCTGGGTGGTCGGCGACTAAACCAGCTCCCCTACCAAGCTTTCCTGGTGAGGAGAGTTGCTAGACACCCTGCAGGATGAAAAACAAGACCAGTCAAAGGGCGGACAAACCCTCTCACAGGATCAACATCCATTTAGCAAACATATGCCATGAAACGTGGAAAGGGCATCCCTTGCAACAAAGCTTGATATGGTCATTTACTGCAACAGAACTTACCAAAGCTTGGACCTCACCATGCCACTAAATCCAGGGGTGGATGTTGAGAGGGTGTGTCTGGACCTGTGCAACCCCGACTCACCTAAATCCATTCACACACACACTGTTCCTTTCTAAGGAGCGGGGTATTGTACAGCCACTCCAGGATGCACATATCAAACCCCATAAACTGACTGAAAGGAACCATCATCATCCTATGGGATGGATAGCCAGAAGAAGAAGAGTAGCTATTCTCAACGAGCACCATATGGCCCTCTGGGGGCTACAGCATATTTAAGTGGGGCCAAGGACAAAACTATTAAATATTTTTTAATGTTTTTATGTCGTTGGTAGGAGAAAATTACAGAAGAAACCATTTAACTCGACTGCTTCACAGTGAAGGGGATCCATAAACTGTGAGCAGAGTCCTAAGGGGGGCCATATCCAAAAAAAGTTTGAGAGTGACTGGCATAGAGAAATAGAGTCTTCAGATTTTAGAAGAAGTCTTCAGAACATGATCTTGAAACAAAAGGAATGACTTCTTTAACAAGGAGTATTATTCTTTAGATTTAAGATTGATACCTGTGGCCAGGAACCAACAAATAATAAAAGCCATCACCAATGAAGAGTTAAGGTTGTTCCTCATGTTACAAACTAACCGACCCCCAGTTAATACTAACACAGGAACAGCAATGAAAGATTTTCTAAACAGCAGTAAATACAAAATAATCATTTTTATTTAACTATTAACCATATAACAGTTCTCATTTAACTCTAAACTTAACCCCACTATACGCGAATGTAGTTGCATAAATGTGTGTGTGTATTAAAGTTGATCTGAAAAGTTATTTTTAAGACTTGTTGAACTTGAAGGTCCAATAAATTGTAATTCAGAAGTGATTATGAAATATCAAATTTTAAAATTGTTGCTTAAAGCAATTATGAAGTGTTTGATAACACTGATTCCATCCTTAGACTCACAAATTTTGCGTTATTACCCCAGGAAGAGATTTCTTCTTTAATTCTCAGACTGGTGATCTTCAACTCCCTCTTAGCTTCTTCAGTGTTCTGGAGTTTCTTTCCAATGAAAGGCTGCCTTCTAATAACAAAAAAAAGACAGTCAGAGTTGTCTGGTTTACTTTAAAGCCATTTAGAACAGCACCTCCTCTTCTCCAGACAATACTGTCAATCTTCTTTTCCTTCTGGCTTCTTCTGCTGATCTTCTGGGTTAAAAATGCCTCTCCTTTCAGATATATATACCCTTAAACGTGTACGAAATTACATCACCAATGAGGTCAGCCTTAATTCCTGGAAAACATGATCAGTTATTAAAATTTTAAACAGTGCCAATCCAGTTTCTTGTAAACCATATACCACTGGCTTGTAGGTGTCATGACTTTGAAAGATAACCTCACCTCTGTTTCTGTATATCACTCACATGGCTCTGAGTAACCGACGTTTCGGCTTGAGCCCTTCATCAAGGTATGGAAAAATTTCAGCAAGCATCTGAACAAAAGAGTGGGGGATTCTTATTGTATGAGTTAATTTTATTTTATAGCAATATAAAAATTTTGATATCTGAAAATAGAATGCCTAACAGATGCTAGTTCAAAATAAAAGATGATATCCTTTTGATATTTTATTTGAAATCTTGATTTATCCTTGCATTGGAATAAAGTTATATTTACATTTAAAATTAGTATTTTGCTGTTGAATGTCAGAATGAGCATTAATGTTAAGTTAGTTGCTGTAAATTAAGTGTCACTCAAGTGTAAATATTTCCGAGTTGAAGGTGGGGCATTGACCAGGCTACGGTAAATAGCGCTTCAGTGTTTGGGTTGCCAGAGTAATCACTGAGGTTGTGGACCAAACTCTAAGAGCAAAATCAATACCAATGTCCACACCAGCTCAGAAGGAGAATGGTTTACAAGAGAGGGGATCTCAACAGTTGATTGAAATTGACATTGATGATCATCAAGTTAAAAGAGACTTGGAAGAAGCTTATCATACTTGAAATGATTTGTTGATTATTATTTCTTGTTCTGCTTGGGAGGAATGGTTTGACTACTGCTTCTTCTGAAGTCATTGGTCACTTTGTGGCATTGGTCACTCCCATACATATTGAGGGAGGTAATATAATTGAGGGTGTACAGTATTTTTTTCTTTTTTTTCTTTTTAGGTATGTGTTTTTACTTTCTTCTTTTTGAGGAGATTTTTTGTGCATTTGTCATGGAAAGGAGTCCCACCATGTGTGGTAAGGTGGTTTTTGAGATAAACTGCAGTGATAGCTAATTTTAAGTTTGCTGCTTTTAATGTTAATGGGCTCCATAATCCGATTAAGTGAAAAAGAGTATTGGCATACGTTAAAAAGTTGAAGGTTAATGTTTGATAAGTCTCCAAAAACAGTAATTAGGACAAAAATGGCAAGACATCTATTGTCACTAATAAAAGATACAAATTTAGTTGATATTTGGAGGAAATTGAATCCTAAAGAGAAAGATTTTTCATTTTATTCTTTTTGACATGATTCTTATTCTAAAATAGATTTGTTTTTGTTATCAGCATAATTGGAAGATTGTGTATTAACAGCTGAATATAAGAGTAGAATTTTGTCTGATCATTCTTTGTTATTAATAACATGTACAGGATCAGAGAGGATTGATACTATATATATAGATGGAGATTTAATTCTCCATTGTTGAAAAATGTAGAATTTTGTAATTTTATAAGAAATCAAATACAGTTATTTTTGAAAATAATTATGGATTCATCTAATAGTAAATGTGTTTTATGGGATGCTTTAAAAGCATATTTGAGGGGACAAATTATTAGTTTTACTACTAAAATTAAGAAACAACATGTAGCTGAAGTAACTAAGTTAGAGACGGAGATAGGGAATTTAGAAAAAGATTTACAGCAAAATTCAATGGAGGTTAAGAAAATATGTTTGATTAATATGAAATTACAGTGCAATTCATTACAAACTTGTAAGTTTGAGAAGTTATTACAGAGAACTAAACAAAGATATTAAGAATTGGAGAAAGAGCTCATCAGGTTTTAGTTTGGCAATTAAAAATGGAACAGGTTTCAAGAACAATAAACCCTATTAGGAAAGATTCAATGATTAGATATAATCCTCATGAGATAATGATGTGATTAGGGAATTTTATGTAAAATTGCATAAATCTGAAGTATGAAATCTGAAGATGAAGCTAAAATTTATCATTTCTTATCGGACCTTAATTTACCTTTTTTGAGGAGTATGAATGTTAAAAATATGGATACACATGTTACTTCTAGAGAGGTAATAGATTTGGCACTGATCTATGCCAAATGGGAAGTCTCTAGGGGATGATGGCTTCTGAATTTTTAAAAAATTCAAGATTTATTAATTCCATTATTGATGGAAGTATTCAAACAAGCGACGGAGGTTCACCTTTTCCAGATTCATTTTCTCAGGCAATTATTAGTTATTCTTAAAAAAGATCGGCATATGTTGAAAGCTGGGTCTTATAGACCAATTTTGTTATTGAATATTGATTATAGGGGTGTAATGAACATTCTAGCGAATAGATTGGCTAAATATTTACCAGATTTAAATCATTTGGATCAGGTTAAATTTATAAAAAATCATTATTTGGCAGATAATATTGTGAAGTTGATTTCCTTGATTAATATTTCTTGGGAGAGATCCAACCTTCCAATGGTTATTTAATTGGATGCAGAGAAGGTTTTTGATAGAGTTGTGTGGAGTTTTTTATTTAAAGTTTTGGAGAAATTTTAATTTGGCCCAATATTTATTGGTTGGATTAAAGCTTTATATAAAAATCCTATTGCTAGAGTTGTGACAAATGACAGTTATCTTTACCTTTTATGTTGAATAGATCAACTGGATAGGGGTGCCCTTTGTCGCCAACTCTTTTTGCATTAGTTATTGAATCTTTGGTTCAGATGATTAGGCAAGATGGTAATATTAAAGGTATTAAAGTGAAATCTGATGAATTTAAAATTAATTTATTTGTGGATGATGTTTTGATATATTTAACAGAACTTCAGAGTTCATTGAAGCGGTTACATAACAGACTGGAACAGTATGGTGAAATATCAGGTTATAAAATTAATTGGGAAAAAAGTGAGATTATGTCATTAGTGGCAATGGATTATTCTTTTTGTAAACATATTGTTAAATTTAAATGGTCAAATCAAATTAAGCATTTAGGTGTTCAGGTAGATAGTAATTATAGTCATTTATGTGAATTAAACTATTTACCATTACTTTCTAAAATTAAAAATAGCTTGAATCGATAGAAAGATTTACTGATTACATTAATAGGAAGAGTTAATTGTATTAAAATGAATATTTTTCCTATTATTTCAATCTACTTCTTGTAAGATTCCCAAAAAATTCTTTAAGGATTTGAATTCCATGGTGAGAAAAGTTTTATGTAAGGATAAAATGGCAAGGGTATCTTTACAAAATTAACTTGGAAATATGAATTAGGAGATTTACAACCTCCAAAATTTCAAAATTATGATCCGGCACAGTTGAAATTTATTAATAGGATGTTTGAATTGGGCAAACCATTGGGCTAATATTGAATTATCTCAATTTGGTGAGCAGATGGATCCGTTTATTTATAGGTGGAATCCTAAGTTATTTAGTAATTATAACTTACTTATTTTGAAGCATTTAATGGGACTATGGTTTAACATAAATGAAGTTATAGGTACTTAAGGGAAGATTTCAGACAAAACTCCTTTTGTATCATAATAAGCATAACACTTAATAAACAACTTTTGAAGTTATGGGATCAAAAGGGTATTGAATTTGTGCAAGATTGTTATGAAGTGGGTTATTTTATTTCTTTTCAAAGAATGAAAAAGAAAAATGAGATATCTTCATCACCAACATCGAAGTACTCGAGCTGGCAGAGTCCGCAAGCATCGAATCCATGCTGCTGAAAACCCAACTGCGCTGGGTGGGTCACGTCTCCAGAATGGAGGACCATTGCCTTCCCAAGATCGTGTTATATGGCGAGCTCTCCACTGGCCACCGAGACAGAGGTGCACCAAAGAAGAGGTACAAGGACTGCTTAAAGAAATCTCTTGGTGTCTGCCACATTGACCACCGCCAGTGGGCTGATATCACCTCCAACCGTGCATCTTGGCGCCTTACAGTTTGGTGGGCAGCAACCTCCTTTGAAGAAGACCGCAGAGCCCACCTCACTGACAAAAGACAAAGGAGGAAAAACCCAACACCCAACCCCAACCAACCAATTTTCCCTTGCAACCACTGCAACCATGCCTGCCTGTCCCGCATCAGACTTGTCAGTCACCAACGAGCCTTGCAGCAGACGTGGACATACCCCTCCATAAATCTTCGTCCGCGAAGCCAAGCCAAAGAAAAAAAGAATGAGTAACATTAAGAGGTTGAGTTTAGAATTAAGATTAAATAGATTTCAAATTGCATTCTTGAGATTGGCCTTAGCTGCAGCTAGGAAATGTTTGGCAATTACTTGGAAAAATGAGACTGATTTGAGTATACAGAGATGGCATATGGGATTGAAGTCTTGTATTCCGTTGGAGAAAATAACATAATTTACGTGATAATTATTTTTTCTATCGTAAAACTTGGAGCCTTTATTTGGATTATATGGGTTTGAGTTTTTGAACCCCCTGGCTGCTCAGTGGTGGTATTTCTCTAATCCATGGTAATTAATTCATGAATTTTGTTACTATGGATAATCTCCTTTTTCTTTTCTCTTTTTCTTTTCTTTGTGGGATAGGTTAGTGGGGGATGGGGATGGGTGGGTGTGTGAGGGGTGTCGGAGGGGATTAATTGGTATAAATATACCATGTCTGTCTTTTTCAAGTTTTATCTATTGTCTATGTTTTTGAATATCTGGATCATGGTTTTTTTAATAAATAAAATATTTAAAAAAAACAGAATAGACTTTGATACCCTGTTGCACCAAACACTTTTTCTGCTCAGAAAATAGTTCCCTTCAATAGAGGATGTTTTGTTGACACAAGAGATTGTGGATGCTGGAATTTGGAGCAAAAGGACTAAACTCATGGAGGAACTCAGCTGATCAAGCAGCACCTGTTTGGTGTGTGGGGCGGAGGGGTGGGTGGTAGGGAAGGAATTGTCGACATTTCAGATCATGAACGCACATCAGGAATGACATAGGATGTTTTATTGTTTGCTCTGCCGAATCTGAGCAGTAGTACTTGCCGAAACACCAGAGAAATCCACAGGCATGGGATTGGTGATGAAGATGGGGAGGGTTTGAATGTTGCTTCTTGTGAGCTAGTGGGAAGCAGAGGTCCAGTGCCAGCAATTAGCTGGATCAGTTATTCAAAGAGATGTCACTACTGGTACATGGGCTGAATGCTTCCCTCTAAGAAGCGCAACATGGTGGATGTGAAATTATATGTAGCAGCTGTTGCTCAACTTCTAAGGGTGCTGGGGTGATGCCAAATGACCAGCTCATCAGTTTAATCTTGTATTCATATAAGAGTTCTTAGACAACACATGGATGAAGGAAAAGGTTCTTTACTTTAAAGTTGATGTAAACAGCCCATTAGGCATGCCATGAGGCTGCAAGCCTCCATTACAGATCTCTCCTACTGCAGTCTCTCCTTCTGTATCAGCCTCCTGCTGGCAGCCAAGTCTAATCGAACAGGAACTATAATCAAGGCCTTGCTAGTGGCCATGCAAACATGATCACTATCATTACATCATTACATCACTATCATTATGAAACCAAAAAGAGGTACACAACAGGTGACTGCTTTTCATGTATATGTTCAGTATCATTGGAAAAAATATCCTCTTCTTCAGTCCAACAGAATTCCATTTAATCTTGAAAAAGAAAAGTGGGCAAAGTAAGCCCAAGGTAAATCATGAAACTCTGCAGACACTGTGATTGAAGTAAAAACACAATGCCGGAAAAACTCAGCTGGTCAAACAGTGTACTTTATATAGCAAAGAGACATAACCAACGTTTCGGGCAAGGTATGGAAAAATGTTGGCAGGTGCCCGAACAAAATGGTAGGGTGTAGGAGCAAGGGGAGGAGGATGGTCCCAAAGCTGAGTTTTTCCAACATTGTGTTTTTAAAGTAAACCCAAATCTTTGTTGAAATTTCAGGCTTTCCTGGAATGTAGGTTGGCATGGACCTCATGCACCTCGTTTGCAGGCAAAAACAAAGACTAATTCCACTTCAGCACAGAATAAACTCCTCACGTTGTGTCATAGGAATGGTGCCATGAAGGTGATATTAGGGCAAAAGGCTGAAAGCTTGCAGATAAGGGAAAAGATTATTTAAAGAATTAGAGCATTTTCGTGGGGAATTTCCGAATTAAGATCACTCTCAGAGAGTTATACTGCACAGAATCAATCCATTCAAAAAGACCCATTCATGATGACCAAATGGTATATATGAACTTGTCCTATTTGCCTGCATTTGGCCCACACTCCTTGAAAACATTCCTGTCCATTTCCTGTCTTTTAAAAATTGCTATTGTGTCTAACTCTTCAGGATCTTCTGACAGCTCGATCATCCTCTGTGTAGAAAAAGTTGCCCTTCAGATCCTTCTTAAATCTTTCCCCTGCAACCTATATCTATGCCCACCAGTTTAAGACTTCCCCACCCTGAGAAAAAAAGCAAGGACCATTCTTCTCTTTTATGGCCCTCTCTTCTCCATGACCTGCTGGACATGGCCCCCATCTACTTGCAGCTCCTGGGCCTTCTGTACCACTGAATTTTCTAACAGATGTCTCACATACAAAGCATTTAGGTGCACTGCTTTGGCCTAAAACTAGGCCATGTGGCCTTGAATTTTGTTATTTCTCTCTCTGGGCACATTGTTCAGAGAGGCAGGTGTTATATTTGGAGCACACTTGACTCAGAGTCACAAAATTACGAGTTCAAACTCCGCCCCAAGAACATAGCACAAATCTGTAGTTAAACTGAGGCTCTACTTGCTCCCTCATGTAAGATATTCGATGCCACTATCTTGAAGAAGAGCAAAGGAATTCCTGGTCCATTGATCTTTACTATCCTTCCACAACCAGGTAATTAAATCCAGTTCATGGGCACTGTGCAAATAAATGAGCTGCCACCTTCCTTCGAACAGCCACCGCACTTTACCAAGTGTAGTAGTGTGGCATGGTTAGTGCCATGGTTAGCGTTTTATGATTACAGCACCAGTGACCCGAGTTCAAATCTGGCGCTGTCTGTAAGGAGTTTGCACGTTCTCCCCTTGTCTATGTGCATTTCCTTCGATCACTCCGGTTTCCTCTCACTTTTTAAAAAACCTACGGGGGTTGCAGGTTAATTGGGGTATTTAGGCAGCATGAGCTTGGGGGCTCGTTACTGTGCTGCATGTCTAAATTTAAATTTAAAGTAACTGAATGGTTTTATGACAAAAATTTTCCTCATATTTTAGTACCACAGATGGCAGAATTTACATAGTGCCTTTAATGCAAAAAGTCTTAAAAACGTCTTGAGGCGATGCACAGCGACAAAGCAAAACACACAATGAGGCAGAGAGATGAGGATTGCTCCAAGACAGAGTACCAAACAAGCAGCCGATTTGGAATGTTAAAGCGGGGAGATAGAGCTGATGCCACTGGCTTTCATGCAGATGTGATCTCATCCCTGCAGAAAACATTGCCATAGGGCATGATCAAGGAGAGGAAAAAGAAATGACTGGGATTTGAGGAACTCCAGAGCTGACAGATAAAGAGTAGGAAAAGAAGTTATGACTGGAAATTCTCGGAATATGATCGATTAGGTGAGTCAAGTAAGAAAGGTTCCACAGAGCTGAAAACCAGATGAAAGGATGAGAATGGATGACTGTGCTGAGGCAGAGAAAGGTAAGGACAATGAGGAAAATTAAGCCCCTGGGCCACAATTACCATCATCAAGAATGTTTCTCATCACTTTAGATGTATTTCAGTGATATGAGAGGATTGAAGCCAAATTAGAGCGAATCAAGCAGGGGGCTTGCGGGAAAAGAAGACTATTATACCGTAAAGTCACAATTTCAATCAAAGACCTTGGAGAAGTAGGTTTTCAGTTGGTGTATGCAAACATTGTACCATGAGTTATACCATATTTGTCCTTCATTTGTTCAAAAGATAATAATTTATTCCCTGAAAAACAATTTTCTATTCTTTTGATCCCTTTTCTCTCCCATTCTCTAAAGGAAAGGTTATCTATTGTGAAAAGGATTAGTTGATTTTGTGTCAGTATTAGTTTTGGTAGTTGATAATTTGTTTTATTCCTTTCTACGTGATCCTTCTTCCAAATGTTGAGCAGATGGTGCAATACTGGTGAATTCCTATGTTGCACCAGCTTTTCATCCCACTTATATAGTATATGTTCAAGTACCTTCTCCCCTATTTTATCTAGCTCTAATCTGGTCCAATCTGGTTTTTCCCTTGTTTGATAAAAATCTGATAGATATCTTAATTGTGCTGCTCTATAATAATTCTTAAAGTTTGGTAGCTGTAAGCCCCCTTGTTTGTACCATTCTGTTAATTTATCTAGCGCTATCCTCAGTTTCCCCCCTTTCCATAAGAATTTCCTTATTATTTTCTTTAGCTCCTTGAAGAATTACTCTTAGGTGAATTGGTAATGATTGAAATAGGTATCCTTGGGAAGACATTCATTTTAATACAATTTACCCTTCCTATCAGTGTTAGTGGAAAGTCTTTCCAATGTTCTAAGTCGTCTTGTAATTTCTTCATTAATGGCCGATAATTTAGTTTGTATAGATGGCTGAGATTATTATCTAGTTATATACCTAGGTATCAAATTGCTTGTGTTTGCCATCTAAATGGTGATTCTTTCTTAAACTTTGTGAAATCCACATTATTCATTGGCACTGTTATTTGCATTGATCTTGTACCCCAATACTTCTCCATATTCCTTCAATTTCTTATGTAATTCTTTTATTGATAATTCTGGTTCTGTAAAGTATATTATAATGTCATCTGCAAATAGACTGATTTTATATTTCTTCTCTTTTATTTTTATTCCTCTTATTTTATTTTCTGTTCTTATCAGTTCTGCCAAGGGTCCTATAGCTAATGTGAACAGTGAAGGAGATAGTGGACATCCCTGCCTTGTTGATCTGCTTTATTTAAATTGGTTTGACATATATCCATTTACTGTCACCTTCGCCAATGGTCCCTTATATAATGCTTTAATCCAATTAATATATTTCTCTGGTAGGTACTTTGAATAAATAATTCCATTCTACTCTGTCAAAGCCAGACAGAGCCTTCTACTTGAAGGACAAATTGGGAAGCAGGCTGAGGTTACCAGAAGGAAGAAATTTTGAATATGTGATTACAGACACAATGATAATTAAAAGATTTATAAAAAACATGTACATCAAACTGCAAGAGAAAGAGAACGAGGAAACAAGCTGTAAACCCAAACAAAAATGGGAACAAGATCTAAACATAAAGATAAAGAATGAAACATGGGAAAAGCTATGCTCCGGAACTATGAGAAATACAATAAACATGAGGTTACTCATGATACAATATAATTGGTTACACAGGCTAAATGCCACACCCCAAAAGTTAAATAAATGGGACCCAACAGTATCAGACAGATGTTTTCACTGTAAGAAGGAAACGCGAACAACAGTACATGCAATTTGGGCATGTGAGAAAGTAGAAAAGTTTTGGGAAGATCTAAACCAGGTATTAAATAAAATCACAAAAAGCAATATACCAAAAAATCCAGAGATCTTTCTTCTAAGTAATATAAGAAGTAAAGAACTTGAATTCGATTTGGATGGAGCACAAAAAAGATTTATTATGATAGCCTTAGCTGTAGCAAAAAAATGTATTATGTCAACCTGGAAATTAGAAGATAGCCTGAGAATACAGCAATGGTACATAGAAATGAATAAATGTATTCCATTGGAAAAAAAATAACATATAATTTAAGAAATAACATCATAGTATTCAAACAAATTTGGGAACCATACATGGAATACAACAGAGAAGTCCTACCGCGGATCTCCATCACCTAAAATGACAGAAGGAGAAGAAGACAAAATGAACTGACCCAGTATGTAAAAGTAGATGACACAAATTTCTTGTTTATTTTCATTGTGTGATGACATTGTTTAATGGGTTTAATGTATCATATATGTTGAACGTTGAGTGAGTGGGGAGGGGGGTTGAAGGAGGGAGAGAAGGGAGGGGGAAAAAGGGGAGAAAATGACACTGTGTATATTCAAGAGGGAAAAGTTTGTGTGCATTTTGGTCAATATGGTTCATAGTGTGAAAAATTTAAAAAAAATTAAAAAAAAGACCTTGGAGAAGAAAATAATTCTGGATAGAACAGTAATTAGTGAGAATATCAGGAATGTAGACAGATTTTTATGAAGAGGAGCATTGAGAGCAGAGCTGAAATGGAGGATTATGCCTGAGGTACAAAACCATTTACGTTATTGATGCTTTCTAGGGTGCTGCCAGGAAGGGAAGATGGAGATCAGCAAAGTAATGGGAAATGCTTACCACAACAGGTCTCTGGAAGAATGTCTGGTGAGATTCAGCAGGTAGGGCAACATCCACAGAGAGAAATGGACAATTAGTATTTGGGTTGGGACATTTCAGCTTCTCTCGGTTTACTCAAAAGGGGGTGGGGAGGGGGGGAGAAAATGCCACTGTGTATATTTAAGAGGGAAATGTTTGTATGTATGATATGGTTCACAATGTGAAAAGATTTTAAAAAGATTCCAGTATTTACAGATGAACTCAATTTCAATTCCTCTACATTATGCATTTAACACATCACTAAGGACAAGTTTCTACCTCACATTATATTTCTGATCCATGATCCTCAGATATTCATACAAGTGGTTAATTATTATTGAACGAGAAACGGTAATTTAGTAAATCTGACACATTTTCCCTAAACAATGATTCTCTCAAAGTAATTCCAAGCGAAAAATAAATAACTGGATAAAATTTCTCATAAGAATAAATTCATTGATCCCTCAATAAAAGAGCAAATCAAACAATAAATCTAGAAATATATCACAAAGTAGATTAACTTTGTCAGTGGTAGGTGACAGAAATATAACTCATGTTCACCATGAACCTTCAATTAAATAATGGAATTATCTAAAAAATTTGGTATCGTAAGAAATTACTTGACTTGCAGTTCAATGTTTTTGACAAGTTTCTACATGTGAGGTTAGTTTGCATACACACCTTTGTGGAACTGAATGCCTTGTTGGATTAGAATTTGTCTCTATTTTTTTTTAAATCACAAAAAAGCATGCAACAATTTTTCAGAGATATGAAGGAGATAATTCAGGGAAGATCAGTAAAAACACACCAAAATTCTGGAGGAACTCAGCTGTTGTTTTCAGCGCCTATAGGACAGCTACTGCTGTCGCAGGGGTAGGCCCCAAGGGAATGATGGAGGAAATGCTCACACCACCACTCTTACCACCATTTGGGGCCCCAAACAATTCTGCAAAGTGAAGCTACATTGCACTGCAGGGGTTATCTACTGCATCTGATGCTCCCATTGTGGTCTCCTCTACATTGGAGCGACTGGATGCAGATTTGGAGATCGCTTTCTCGAGCACCTCAGCTCTGTCTGTTGCAAATAGTGTGGATCTCCCAGTGGCCACCCATTTCAATTCTCCACCCCATTTCCTTGCTGACATCTGTCCATGGTCTCGTGCACTGACAGAATGAGAACACATCCAAATTGAATAACAACACCTCATCTTCAGACTGGGCACCTCCCCAGTGGATGGCATTAATATCGATTTCTCTGGCTTTCATTAAACAGCTCCCCCCATCTTCCCTGTCACCTTCCTTCTCCATTCCACCTCCTTTTGTACAAACATGATAAATTCTTACCTCGTCCCTTACTGAATCCAATTAGCACCATTTGTTGGCCTGGATTCCTCCCCAGCCATCATTGAATGCTGAGACTTTCTGAGATTTCCTGCTTCTGGCTTATTCTGCTCATTCCTTGAAGAAGGGCTCAGGCCCGAAACGTCGGCGATATATCTTTGTCTCCTATGGACATTGAAAAGACTGGCTGAGCTCCTCCAGCATTTCAGTGTGTTTTTTTACTAAAATCACTGCATCTGCAGACTTTCGTGTTTCACTGAGTCCATCAGTGCAGGACCAATGGCTCCAGAGCTCGAACAACCAAGAGAAAAGGCTGAACACTGCCGTTTTGACCATAAAATTGATAAGAAACAAATAACTTAGAAATCTACAGGACAGTACAGGCCCTTCAGCCCACAGTGTTGTGCTGATCTAATAACCTACTCTAACAACTGCCTAGAATTTTCCTACTGTATAAACCTCCATTTTTCTCAGTTTTATGTACTTATCTAATAGTCTCTTAAAAGAAACTAATGTACCTGTCTCCACCACTATTGCCAGCAAGTCATTCAATGGACCCTCCATTCTGTGAAGAACTTACCTCTTCCATTCCCCCTCCCCCCCCAACCCCTCTGCCTTGTATTTACTACGAGTACCTTAAAACTATGCTCCCTTGTGTTTCCATTTTTGGAATTTCATGTGGCCCATTTCAGCGTATGAATTTGCGGTTTTGGAGAGAGTGAATTTTTGAAATGAGAAATCCACTTATCCATTAAAAGTTGTAACTTTGACCTCCATGCTATTTTATACATGAGTTGCTCTTCCACACAGAGTCTGTACAGAATGGCTGGAGGCTGAGTGATTTCCTCACCAATAACCACTGAGAATCCTGGGATAAGAGTAACAAAGAGTAATGGCTCAGGGGTCAACATTGTTGGGCTGGGAGACTATTTCCATGCCTCCAATCCACAAGTTGAAAGTGTGATTTATCATTCATACTGTATATCTATCACATGATAGAGAATATTTAAAAATTATGGGGACCAAGAAGAATACAATCCTCACTGCTCACCAGAAGAATATTTAGTAGTCAGGTCTGTTTTGGATATTAAGCCAATGGAACATGTCCAAAGCCCATTTTCGGTGACCAAACAATCAAGGCTAAAGGTTCTGTCATAGTCTGAAGCTCTGGGTGGTCTAGCACAGATTGGCACATTGCTAAATCAGACCATTTTTACATTTATTTGTCATAAAATACCTAGTACAATGAGAAGGGTCCTTCTTGCAGGCTATCTCTAACATTCATACAGCTGTGCAAAGAGCACAATTGGAGTATTATTCAATTCTCTTGCTGTTCGGTGTGGGTGATCATGTCTCTCCATCTGTTATGATCTCTGGCCCTCCGAATTGTAGTTGCTGCCTCCCCTGTTCTCCTTTGGTGAAGGTTCCATCTTTGAACTGAGACTGTGGTCGATGTTGAGTTTATGATTATAGAAGGGAAAAAAATACTGAAGTGGTTTCCCGTTGCCTTATTCAGCTGCAGTGTTCATACTGGATGGCTGACCCTGGCCAATATCAGATTTTTAGTTTTACCATCCTAAATTCAAATTTGTAGAATCTGCTTATTAAAAAAAAAACATCCACCATTGCAATCTGTGGCTTCAAATGACCCTGATTGGAAGGCTCAACATTTGCTGCGCCTTGCCTAAGGGTGATCTGTAGGCTATCGGATGGAAGGAGCGCCTTCTTTTGTTGAGCATTTGCTCAGCACTGACATCGACCAATTAGCATACAGGATTGCAATTAAAAGATTGATTTGCACCAATGTAGGGTTAATTCAGGAGCCTGATGGCTGTGGTGCATTCACACTCTCGATTGGAGGAGGAAGAAGAGATGGGTGCAACAGGTCCTTCGATATGTTGGATGCCTTTCCTCAGGACTGGGAGATGTAGACGGAGTCCACAGAGGGGAAGGAAGTTGGAGTTATGCTCTGTATTGCATTTACTACCTTCTGTAGCTTCTTTTGATCTTGAGGATGCATCCAACAAGCAGGGCCTTTGATGGGGTTACCTGGAATGTGGTTGAGGGTCAAACTTCCTGGGTAACAGTTATCCATCAATCCACACCACCAGTTATTTATCTCACTTGACATCTTTAGGACCTTGCAATGTATAGATTAGTTGCTCATTTTGCCAATTCATCAAAGTAGAATTCAAAAATACTTTCTGGGCTCTGGAATATGTTAGATATGTGAAAGGAATGTGAACCCTTCCTTTTATTAATTTCAGAGAAAGGAGATTAATCTCCATTTGGGTTTTAAAGCAACAGATCAATGTAGGTGCACTTATTGAAAGAACAGATATCAACAAATTCTCACAAAGAATTTAGAAGCATAGGTAAAGATATAGTGAGGTGTGACCTGATCTGTTCCAAGTCTTGCGTTCTAACTGAAAAAAGTTGAAGTGATCGGAGGATGCTATGTAGTAATACTTCAAACAACAAAATACATGAATGATGTTTGTTCAGGAGACCTTAATAGCACTCCCACATCTGGGTTGTGGGTTCAAGTCCCAATTCAGAGACTTCCAGTATTTTAAGTTCAAAGGCAAAGATTAGGATTGCACTACTTAAGTATTTTTTATTGAGGACTCTGAAAACTCTATGCAGAACTTAACAACAGCATGTAAATATCGTTCAAGGCTGTCAACCAGACAGCAGGCTATTGCTGGGAAAAAAAAAACCACCTTTGATCTTATTAACGATTAACAAGTGAGTACATTTTGAGTTTAAAGATTTATGTCTGAGGGGCAGCTGAGGTTACCTGACTCTAGTATAATGGAGCTCCTAGCTCTGCAGTTGATTTGCATTAGCTATTTGTGTCACATATTAATGTGTCGATAACCATGCCAGCAAATGGGATCTTATTCATCATATTTCTTATATATATGTATCTTCCTCTCTCTCTCTCTCTCTTTCTCTCTCTCACTCTCTCATATATATATATATATATATATATATATATAGAATTAATTATTTTGAAAATATATCTTGGATCCACCTCACTGCCATAGTTTAGTCTGTACTAAACTATTATTCTCCCTAATCTCACTTACCTACACCCAGTCCATACCCCTTCAGGACAGAATACAGCTAAATGAGCACAGAGACTGCAACTGAATACATTAAAAAAAAGGACAGCTCATTCTTTTTAGAGTTGTTTGATAAAATGGCTACTCTGAAATTGCTATGATATGTTCCAGTCCTAGATATAGTAACATGAGCACCTTCGGTAGGAGAATTCATTGTAACTTTGCATCTGTAAGTTCTCTCTTTGAGAGAGTCAAAGTTTAACAAACACACTGACTTGATTTTTTTTAAATGTTTTTGCTCATATCTGGAAACATTTTAAATTAATAGGGAACCTTTTTCTTTTTGCCAGGAATTAAAGTGGTTGTGAAATCTTCAGTTAAAAAAAAAGTACAGGTATTAATATTTGAAGGAGAGAGGCCCTGCCTTCTTAATAGGTCAATAATTTTAGAAACTTTGAGTAAATTACGAACATATTTTATAAACATATTCAACAGAAACGCTGACTAGTTAAGTCTAAGGTAAGGATGGAAATTTAAATTGAACAGCATTCACACAGATGCTTTGTAAATGCACAGAGCCAACGCTGCTCAGCCTGGTACCCACTAAGCTGCCAATTGGCAGTGTGGGGCCTAATCCTAAGCATCAGTGCTGTTCCTATTGCATTCACATTTACATCTTCATCCACTTTTCTCCAATTTTATTAACAGAAACTTCAACTCGTATTGACCTAGACACATCAAATCTGCCAATCTTAGTAATTGAGTTATATAGATTGTCCAATAGGGGGTAAAATAGCCAATCAGACAATGTTTTTTAAACCTTGAAACATGAATAATGTAAAGGGATATTATTTTAAAAATTGAGAAATAGCATCTCATTTCAGTTTTGACAATAGCTTTCATAGAATTTTCAATTACCTGGATTGCACAAATATAATTCACTGTAACACTGTGGTGGAAATGAAGGTCTAGAAAAAAGATAGAAAAAAAATTCTGATCAGACAGCATCTGTGGAAGAAAAAACTGACTTAACATTTCATCCAAGATCCTTCATCAGCATTGACTTGTCCTGTGCCGTTCAGCAACAAAATGTACATTTAAATGAATCACTGAAGGGATGAGCCTACAAGAATGTGGTTAGGGCAATTCACCATCAAAGGCCTTCATGAAGAGTGGAACCAACAGTATATCTTCTACACTTGCCTGCTTCTAAATATTGGCTGAGATATTCCTAGAACATTACAGCACAGAAAACAGGCCCTTTGGCCCTTTTAGTCTGTACTAAACTATTATTCTCCCTAATCTCACTTACCTACACCCAGTCCATACCCCTTCATACCCTCCCATCCACGTACCTGTCAAATGTTTTCCTAAATGTTGAAATCCTAAACATTCAGCACTTCTGCTGGCATCTTGATCCATACTCCTACCACTCCTCAAGTGAAGAAATTCCCCTATGTTCCCTCATGTTCTCTGGTTTGCATCTCATCTTACTTCAATGGAAAAAGCCTACTTGCATCATAATTTTGTATACCTCTATCAAATCTCCTCTCATTCTGGAATAAAATCCTAACTTGGTTAACCTTTCCCTGTCGCTTCTAACTTATGAAAGTATTGCATGACCAATACAATAAATGTAAGATATAGACTGGTGCAATAAAATATTTTGCATCAGCCATATTCTATCCTGCAGAAGTTGCATGAATTAAATTCTAATATAACGGATATATGTTTTGGATGTGGGGAAGATCCAGGAACCTTTTTACATTCCACCTGGTCATCCTCTAAAGTGAATCTGTTTTGGGAACATTTAAGAATTTTAGTAGAGCAGATTATTGGGAAACAATTACCACATAGTCCTGGGAAATATTGTGGACATAAGACCTAAAATGAGGGCTGTCCAAGTATGGGTTAGAATTTCTTAAAATTGCATTGGCAGTGGCCAGGAAATGTATTGCGGTTACTTGAAAATCCGATTCCCCTCTGGACAGAGCCCGATGGAATGTGGAAGTGCATAGCTGGGTTCCCATGGAGAAAATCACTTGCGATTTAAGGAAGAAGTATTATATGTTCTTGCAGGTATGACATCCATATTTGCACATGCAGAGTTGAATATTGAAGATACTTATTCTGTTCTTGAGCTTTAGGTCCTTGATGTTCTTTCCTCTTATTTGAGATCTTTTGAAATGGATCCCAGATCACAACAGTTCCTTTTTCTTTCTTTCCTCTTTTCCTGTTTTTCTGTTTCTATCTCTTTTATTCACTCTCTTTTTCTTTCTTTCTTTCTATTCTCTATCTTAGGGGTTTTGTTTGGGGGGGGTGGAGTTTGGAACCTGCATCATTGATATTTTTCATTTCTTTTTACGTTTTTGCAATGATTGATTCTTGATTCTTGTTTGACCATAGAATTAAAATAAGGTATTCCAAAAACAAATCTTTCCCTGTAGCTCAGTTCTTCAAGTCCTGGCAGCATACTAGTAAATCTCGGCATTCTTTCAATTTTATTGCTATCTTTTCTGTATTTATGTGACCAAAACTGCACCTAATACTCCAAATTTGACCTCAATAAAGTCTTATACATCTTGACCATACATCCCCTCTCCTATACACAATACTTTGATTAATGAAGGTCATTGTGCCAAAAGCTTTCTTTGCAACCCTGTCCACCTTCAGGGACCTATGTACCTGAATTCCCAAATCCCTCGGTTCTACCACACTCATTAGTGCCCTACTATTTGGCGTGTATGTCCTACCTTGGTTTGTCCTTCCAAAATGCAATACCTCACACTTGTCTGCATTAAATTCCATCTGCCAATCTGCAGCCCACATTCCTCTGCAAGCTTTGAAAGCCTTCCTTGCTGTCCACTACACCTCTAATTTTTGTGTCACCTGCAAATTTAGAGCATTGATAAAGATAACAAACAGCAATGGACCTTGCACTGATCCCTGGGACACACCACTAGTCACAGGCCTCTCCACCACTGCTCTGGCTTCTCCCATAAAGCCATTGCCAGTTTACTACCTCATCATAAATACTGAGCTAATGAACCTTCCTCATTATCCTTATCATAGGCCTTACTAAAGTCCATGTGGACAACATCCACAGCCTATCCTTCATCAAAATTCCTGATCTGTCCTATCTCAGCACAGCTGTGATATTTTTTTCCTGACAAGCATTTCCATCGCTCTCCCTTTCATCCCTCCCACTCTATCACATCTGAAACAATGCCAATCCTGCCCCTCCTCCAAGTTTCACTAATGGCCACAATGTCATAATTCCATATCCCAATCCACACTCTCAGCTCATCTGCCAAACCTTCCCCAAGGATATTAGTCCCACACCAGTTCAGATGCAAACCGTCCCGCCAGTACAGGATCCATTTTCTCTGGAAAAGAGTCCAATAATTCAGAAACCTTGAGGCTTCCTTCCTGCACTATCTCTTTAGCCATGTGTCAAGCTGCATTACTCTCCTATTTCTAACATCACTAGCACGTGACTCAGGTAGCAATCCCGATATCTCAATCCTGGAGGTCCCGTCATTTAACAGGACCTAACTCCCTAAACTCTCTGCAGGTCCTTATCTCCCTTCCTACCCATGTTATTGGTCGCTACCTGGACTGTGACATCTGGCTGTTTATCCTCTCTCTCTCTCTCTCTCGAGAATGCCGTGAACTCAATCTGAAATATTCCTGACCCTGGCATCCAGGAGACAATATACTATCTGGAATTCTCAATCTCTTGCTCAGAACTTCTTATCTGTTCCCCTTTATTTAATCACCTATCACTGCAGCTCACCTCTTCTCCCTCCCTTTCTTAGCCCCAGGGCCAGACTCCGTGCCAGAGACCTGACCGCTGTGGCTTATCCCTGGTGGGTCATTCCCCCTTAAGTGGCATATATGCCCTTGAAGGTAATGGCCACCTTATATCTAGAGGTATCCATTAGACTTGAGTACGTTTTCTTCAATAAACCTCTATTTATTTTGGGATTTCAGCTTTTGTTTTCAATTCAAAAGAATGGAGTCCTTACACGGGACATAGAAATTTACAACACAGTACTGTTCATATGTAAACCTCCTCAACAACAAAAATAAAATTTCTTACCTCACCATTTTCCCCCATTACCTTCTGTTTTATCTCAGAGTCTTTTGAATGTCACCATGTCACCTCTGGCAATGCATTCCAGGCACCCTCCACTTTGATTACAAAAACCATGACATCTCCCCTAAACTTCCCTCCACTCATGTTAAAAAAACAGATGTCCTCTAGTATATGCTAATAACAACCCAGGAAAAAGGTGGTCACTCTCCACCCTATTTAACACTCTCATAATCTTATACAGCTCGATTAAGTCACCTCTCATCCTTTGTCGTTCCAAAGAGAAAATCCCTAGCTCTGTCATGTTCTCCAATCCATCTAATCCCCTCTCTGAAGCATCTACATCCTTTTTATAATGAGGCAACCAGAACTGAACACAATGCTTCAAGTGTCGTCTAACTGGAATTCTATAGAGTTGCAACATTACTTCATGACCCTTGAGCTCAATCGCCCGACTAACGAAAGGCCAAAGGACTGCATTGCCTTCTTAGCCACTCTATATCAACTTCCATGGCAACCTTGAAGAATCTATGTATCAGGACCCCACGGCCTCTGTTCCTCCACACTGTAAAGAGATTTACCATTAACTACATATTCCACCTTCCTGTCCAACCTTCCAAAGTGCATCACTTCACACATCAAGATGGAACTCCATCTGCCACTTCTCCACCCAACTATGCACTCTGCTGAAACCTATGACAATCTTCTATGCGATCTACAACACCTCCAACCTTTGTATTAGCTGCACCTCTACCAGGATCTAGTATACCTGGTGTTCAGATGTTTCACCTGAGCAGGAGCTGGTGAAATACTGCAAACTTTATTCTGCCACTGAACTCCATGGCAAGAGTGTTGGTCGAACAAGTTAAGGAAAATGCTATCAAAATGTGCCTAACGCTGAGATGATGACACTGATGCTGGAAAATCCTTGCGGTACCGCTTATAGATCCAAATGACATTTGTCCCATTGATTGCTGCTTTTGCAAAAGTACTCCTTGAGATTGATTCAGTGTTATTATGCTGTCTAGATTTTGCAATGTTATTTGCATTTTACAATTCATAGGGCAACAGAAATATTCTGTGATGCTGTAAAGGACCACATCTTTGATAATGATAATCATTATTTTGCCTTAGTACAAAGCAGTTTTTCTGGAAACAACATATGGTGAGCAGAAACTAAACCCCTGTGTGATGTAGCCTCAGGGTAAGGCTGTTACTCCCTTGTCCACCTCCATATTTCTTGCTTGGCTTGATTTTCTTTGTTGATAAAAAGATATGAAGAGCTACCAGTACAATAGGCTGCCAAACTGTGGACCTTATCTATGACCTGACCATCGAGTTGTATGTAACTGATATTCCAGATAGGGTCTAAGTTTGAAGGCTTTCCTTCTTGAAGGCAGCTGAGTTGTGCAAAAAGCCTATGTGAAGTTTAAATGTTTGGCTTCTGTGTTCCCGAATCAAACTTCAGCCATTACATATGGATGTAGTTAGGGAAATATTTCTTTATAATGGATGCATCCAATATCAAGCAGGAATCAGTGCTGTGAATTTCAAGTCCGATATCCAGGAAATCTAGTTGAAGAATTAATGCGAACGAGAAACAGTTGCATAGAAATTGGGTTTCACCCACTTTTGATGCACCAAATGCCCAGTAAGCACCTAATGCCCAATAAGCAGACCCACAAAATATATTGTTAAATCAGAAATCATAAAAGTGTATCTGCCCCTTATTTGCTGTGTTAAAGAGTGGTTACCAACAGTAGGAGAATGCAATGTTTGCAGCTGCTGTATCATTCCTACACTGACCACTGGGAAGGGGTTCAGTGCTTTAAGGCACATTTTCAATAGCAGCCACTGTATAGCATTAAAAGGTGAGGGGTAATGGAGGGAAGAATAATACGCACCCTCCACCCAGCACTATCATCAATGCTGATTGATGTCTGTAATGTTAAGTGTTGCTTCGAGACACATAACCCTGTAAAGATCACAGTGTGGATGTGTGCTGCGGTGATTTTCATTCAAGCAGTTGCAATGTGAAGAGCAGTAGTCTACAACATGCGGAGAGAAAAATATTGTCATCCCAATTGCAACAACTTGAATCACAGCTGCTGGAATACTTGCAGTTGGGTTCGCTCGTAGTTCTATCGTGAGTGAAAAATGCACATTGTTAGCTGCACATTATTTGAGTTAGTTCATCCAGTGGGACAGTCTCACACGCACCTGCAGAATCACAGAGCCTCCAAATAATGATGGGACAATGACTTCCACGCTGGGGATGAAGCGTAGCTGGAACGATTCCAGGCCAGTGTTGCAATGATTGAGACTTTCTCCAGGAATGGGCCCAACAAACTGAAGAAAGCCTTGCATAATTATATGCATAATTTGCACCTAAATATCAGGTGCTACAAGCTCTGATTTTGAGATGAGTGGTTTGTTCCCTCATCACTTTACAGAGTACCTGTATTCAGACCTCAAGAGCGATACCAGTCTTCCAGTTTCCTGTCACTTTAATTCTCTGTCCCACTTAGACTACACTCTTCAACCAAACTAGATTGCCTCAAAGATTTGGAAAGAAATTTCTCAATGTTTTTACTTGAATTATTTGCCAGTCTTTCCTTCCATTCTGTGATCATGTTCTTTCTTCTTTCTTTGGCTTGGCTTCGCGGACGAAGATTTATGGAGGGGTATGTCCACGTCTGCTGCAGGCTCGTTGGTGACTGACAAGTCCGATGCAGGACAGGCAGGCACGGTTGCAAGGGAAAATTGGTGGGTTGGGGATGGGTGTTGGGTTTTTCCTCCTTTGTCTTTTGTCATTGAGGTGGGCTCTGTGGTCTTCTTCAAAGGAGGCTGCTGCCCGCCGAACTGTGAGGCGCCAAGATGCATACTTGCATTACTCGAGAGTCTAGGACTGTTGACTGGATATGATAGGCTAATGTGTGAAGGAGATTTTTATCATGCTTATTTTTGTACATCTGTACAATCATATCATCTTAATCTACTCTCATATATCTTTCAATCTTTCATATCAAGGTTTACCCAGATAATTTTATTTATGAGCCAAAATAAATTGTCAGAAATATATCTGCAGTCCAAATACAATATGTACATCAATTTATTGCCATTATACCCAAGTACACAGGTACACAAACTGCAATAAATCACCACCATAAGCCAAAATGGATAATTATCAAACGATAGATGATTAAATATTCTCAGCTGCCATTACTGCAAGGAATGGAGTGATCTTTTGTTGGTCCCATAGTTTATGGTTAGGATTAAGGTAGTATGAGGAAATTTAACAGACTGCTAGCTGCTTGGGGAGGTACTGCTCTTGAACCTAGAGTTATTGGTCTTCAGGCCTCCCTAACTTCTGTCTGAAGGTGGCAATAAGATGGTGCCCAAGGTGATGGGGACCCATTAAGATGTTGGCTGCCTTCTTGAGGTTAATCACTATCATTCAAATAGGACCAGAACTTGGAAGCAGAGTAGTGGTTGAATTTCTAGGCAAGTATATGTATTTTTTGGAATACTTTATTTTAAAAGTTTAAAACCACAATTACATTCAATTATACTAAAATATATATAAAGAAGAATATATGTGGACAATATGTGTGTATATATTTTTAAAAAACCCAACCCCCCATTACTCCCCAAACTCCCCACCCTCCTCTCCTACAATTACCCACTAAAGAAAGAAAAGAAAGGAGATCATCAATTATGTATATAATTCAACTTTACAGCTGTGAAACCAAGAATCATCACCAGACGGTTCAAGAACTCATATCCTAACCAACAATTTGTAAATATGGTCTCCACACTTTCAAAAAGAAATGATATTTGTCCCGAAAATTATGTTATCTTTTCAAGGGGTGTACAAGATTTCATTTCAGTATGCCATCTTTGCATTGCCAACACCAAATCAGATTTCCAAATGATAGCCAGACATTTCTTAGATACAGCTAATTGTAAAAATTCAATTTGATACATAGTTAATCTTAATTTTAAACTAATCATTTTAATATCTCCTAATAAAAACAACAATGGATCAAACAGGAGTTTAACTTAATATTTTTTCCAAAAATAATTTAAATTGTATCCAAAAAGTTTTAACTTTGGGGCATAACCAAATCGAATGAAGAAAAAAACCTATCTCTTTACCACATCTAAAACATAAATCTGAGAATATTAAATTAAATCTTTTTAATATTTGAGGGGTTAAATATAATTGATGTAAAAAATTATATTGGACTAACCTATACCTTACATTAATAAGTTTAGTCATATTATCTCTACATAAATTTCTCCAATCATTTTCATCTATCCTTCTATTCAAATAGGCAAGTATATTTATAAAAGTACTCAAGGAGTCAAGGCACATATTAAACACAGAAGACAAATAAGCAAGATATACTGTAATTTGCTGAGTTTTAATTCTCCGCATCATTTCTTGATAACGATTGGAAAACCTGGCCATCTGTACTTAGTACGAAGAAAAGTCTCAGACCATAGTTGTTGCAAAATACCTTTAATCTTCTTCAGATCATGTCTGATGTAACTGTAGAACGAGTGGAAGTTATCGTACATCATTTTAAAGATAATACCTTCCATTTTATATTCCAAAGATGAAAATAAAGTATGTTTTTTTTCAAAAAGTAAAATTTTATTCACAATAAACTATTTACAAAAGGAAATTATTCAAAGTCTTTTTGCATCCTTGATATTGTATTCATATATTCTCATCAGTCATTACCTATTTAGCTCCATTTCCACCTCGTGGCCCTTTGTTGTTTCTCCCAACTCCATTGTTTGAGGGAGTTATGCTCCGGATTCAGCCCCTCAATGCCCGGTTATGGAAGCATTCTAGACTGTGGTCCTTTCCCACAGAGCCCTTGTGTTGCCAACACCAAGCCTCAGTGCATCCCTCAACACATACTCCTGAAGCCTGCAATGTGCCAGTCGACAGCATTCCCTCACCCACATCCTAGTGGGTTGGAAAACCAAAGGGTATTCTTTCACTGTTTATGATATTCTAGCAGCTTTGTATGTCTGTCTCTGCAGACATCTCTGAGATCAATCTGTATATCAGATAGTCTTCTGTCGCACACTGCTGAGAATGAACTGTAACAAGGACCCTTGCATCCTTCTCCACACACTCTTAGCAAATCCAAATTCTACAAAGAGTTGGGTGACTTTCAACACTCCACTGCAGTTGTCTCGGAGACAATGTGAGTTATGGGAGATATTTCTGTTGTACAGGATGGATCCGACCAGGCCAGGCGAGCCAGGCCAAGTCCTGGTGATTGTTTTTGAGCACTGGTGATGAGGCATTCCACCAGATGACCTCCTAGACAGCCTGCTCTGTGAACCCACCGAACCTGATTTGATCACACGTCACAGAAGGGTGACGAGTGGCTGCGCCTTGAACAGTAAGAGCGGAGCCACGATTCCCTTCTCCTGGAAGTCAAGGAGCATCCGATCTTGAAGGTCACATCAAATTGAAGTCCTAGAGGCAGTGGTTGCTCTTTACCCTGAAATTTGCAACAGTCCATCAACACTTTCTTGATGAGGAGTTTCCAAGAAAACAATTTCCCTTTGCTCATGTCCTTCACTGTCATCTTGACAATGTTCTGGATTCTTTGTCCTCCTGGGGAGTTTGATGTCTTCGTGATACTGGTTGATGCGGGTTCACTGCTGGAAAGAGCATTAATTTATTTTAATTTATAACACGATAGAAGTAGATTCAAGCCTTTGAAACCCAATTTCACCCAATTAACCAACATACCCATAAGTTTTGATGGGTGAGAGGAAACCGGAGGACCTAATGAAAAGCCACGCAGGTCACAGGGAGAAAGTACAAACTCCTTACAGACAGTGGTGGATCAGTACCCTGGTCCAAAATCATCGCACTATCCACTGCACCAACTGTGCCGCCCTAATCTTAGCCAAGAAGGCCGAGACACGGTCCTTCATCTTTGCCAGAAGGCTGAGAATCAATGTGACAGAGAGATAAATAGAATGGAAAAAAGGGCTAAGTCCATACCAACCATCAATCATCTGCACACACTGATCCTACATTAATCCCACTTTTTATTCTTTCCAATTCTGAAAGCAGGACCAACGAATAATGCATATTTTATGAAGGCATTAGTCATTTAAATTCTCGACTTCTATCCAGTTTCCAGTGTTCAAGACAGGAATGTTAATCATGTCTTGGCCAGTATACTCTCTCCATGGAAATAAGCCAATAAAGAAACATATTTCTGAATGCACATTAAACATGGCTGCTGTGACCTGGAACTCTCACCCAGATTTGGTCACTCTGCCACACTGGTCATGACTGAAGGTGCAGTAAGGGAAAAGCAAAGACAATACATAGGCACGAGATCTGAAAGAGATACAGAAAGTGGTCGGACTGCTCATCAGAATAAAGCATGCGAAAAACACCAGTGATGTTTCAGTTCTTTGATCGATTTAGAATTAAAGACATTTCGATGAGAGGATAGTGGGAATGAAGCAAGTAGAATTAGGGCAGAAGTCAACTTTGAGGAAATGTATGCTCACCGAACAAGGGACATTTCTATTTCTGATGTACATTGTTTTCAGAGAGCAATAACAAAAATATAAAAATTATTTCTCACCTTAATTAATGCTGCTAAATTAAATTATTGCCGTTATTGATTTTTTTTTTGAACCATAGATTTCCGATACTGATGACTTTTAATATTCTTCCTTTATTTGTGTGCTAATAAACTGCAAAAGTTGCCCTGGTGGCTATGAACAATATCAAAGCACATAGCTGATAGAGGATGACAGTTTCTGCTGTTTTCTCACAACCTGAAGCTTCACCAAGAGCAAAAGAATCAAGAAGCATAGCTCTAATTATCTAGTGAATAAGCCCCGACCGATCACTTTATACCGAACAGATGTTCAGTGTCAGTTCAGCTAAAGCTAACAATGCAGTTCACGTGTATATCAGCTCACTGTTTCAATAATGGATTAACAATTCCAAACCTTCCAACAGGGTGTAAGCTTCTCCATTGAAAACCAAAATAGTTTAACATACATAATGGTAATTATAATCAAAATCCATTCGGTTTAATCCTATGTTATGAAGGCTTTGAGCGTTTACAGACACAGTCACCAAACTCTGATTTTCTAAAAGGACTGGGGAGAGTGGGTACAGTATCTTTCAATTTCTAGGGTCAGACCAATGAACCAAAAACACATTGGAAACAAACTTCACATTTCACATCGGCCAAAAGTTTCCAGTTAAGGACTTGGCCTTGCTCACTCGACAGTACTGAATAATTATTGTATTCCTCAACACGCTAACTGCCATCTTCAAGATGTAGAATCTAATGGGTGACTTGCAGAGGATTTTAAGTGAACAAAACACTCCAGGATTTAAAGTTATGAAGTTTTTTTAAAATTTAGTCATGCAGCACGGTAACAAACCATTTCGGCCCAAGAGTCCATGCCCCCCAATTTACACCCCATTAACCTAAACCTCTGGTATGGTTTGAATGTTGGGAGGAAACGAGCCACCCAGAGAAATCCCATGCAGACTCAGGGAGAATGTACAAATTCCTTACAGACAGCACGGGATTCGAACCCCAGTCGGTTCCAATCGCTGGTGCTGTAAAGGTATGGCGCTAACCACTACACCAACCATACTGCCCTCGACGCCATCCCTGCTGCCCTCTATGCCAACCATGCCACCCTTATGAAAAAAGAACATACTGAAAACAAGCTATTGGGGCCCAAATTCTATCTCCCTGATTAATTTTAATCTCCAACAGATACTAATGTGTTTGGCTGTAATTGGTTTGGTTCATTAAAAGGTTTATATGAGAATATAAGAAAACATGAGCGATGTTGGCCCACCAACCCCATAAGTCAGCTCCATCATTCACTGCAATTATGAATGATTACTTTCATTTTTCCCACTCTTGTCCCATATCCTTCTTTCCCATGTAGTTGAAAGGCCTGTCCATCAGCACCCTGCTCTACCTCCACAGCTCACCAGAGTCGAGAACTTTAAAAGTTCACAACCCTCTGAACAAAGAAATTTCTCCTCATGTCCCTCTTAAGTGAGTGACCCCTTACTTTGAAACTCTACTTCCTTGTTCCAGATACTTCTATTTTGAGAAATTCTCTCGTAGCATCCACTCTTTCAACTCCCCTCAGAATCTTGTGTGTTTCATTAAAATCACCTCTCATTCTTCTAAATTACAACCAACACGGTACGGTTGGCGTTGCGGTTAGCACAACACCTCTACAAGCGCCAGTGATCAGGACCAGTCCAGGGTTTGAATCCCACGCTGTTGGTAAAGAGTTAGCATGTTCTCCCCGTGTCTGCGTGGGCTTTCTCCAGGAGCTCCGGTTTCCTCCCATCATCCAAAAACATACCAGGTTGATGGGGTGTAAGTTGGGCAGCACAGACTCATGGGCCAAAATACTGTGCTGTATGTCTAAATTTTTTTTTTAAATAACGTCAACAACCTGTGCTGACATTTCCTTTAAGACCCTGGGATATAAGCCATCAGATTCTGGAGAATTCGTTGGCAGTGAGCCCCAGTAGTATTTTTCCTCCAGTGAGAGAGTTTGCTTAAAGATCCTCGCTCCCTAGAACTTCTTGATTATCTACCATCAAATGGTAAGTTTTCAATGTTTTCTTCCATGAGGAGCAATTCAAAATAGTTATTCAGAATCCTCGATATTTTTCTCACGTTAAATGGCTTTTCTTTCAATTTGATGCTATCCGTAACTTTCTATCTTATCAGAATAGACCATCACAGAGATTTTTGAAACCTCTGCCCTCATATGGTTAGGACACTGATTTCAGTCCAAAGTCGCGCATCGTTGAACATAATTTCTATGCATCCTCTGATCACTCTTTGCTTGGAGATCATTATTAAATTCTGACACATTACACAAAATCAGGCTAAAAGTAACATGGCCCCTGTTGGTTCTTGGACATATTGTTCAAAGGACTACCAGAATACTATGAATGCCCCCCTTACCAATTTGAGTTGAGCCATCTGTATGATAATTAAAATCATCTGTGATTATTTCAGGCATTACTTCATGCTGTACTCGCCACCCTATAATCAAAGCATCCATATGCTACTACCCAGAGGAACATTCCTAAATGGAGCATGTCCCAGTGTCTGATGACTTAAAAAGTCTATCCACATTATCATCTCATATCACATTGTATTTGGGAAGGTGGGAGCAATTCTTCAGTTGCATCCTCAACATGCATTTCCAGATGCCAGTTGTAACATGCACATTCCAATATCTTGATATGCAGATGATGCTCTCAATGCAAGTATTGGAGCTTCACGCAACCATATCAAAAGCCAGCTGTGTGGGGTTGCTGTGACTTGAAATGAAGACATTGACTCCTCTCCAGCAGCTCATCCCCAATATCTCGAGAAATTGCCAGCCTATTGTGCACAAGAATGTTACAATCCTTTCCATGACATAGCAATTAAGTAACTCTCCTTGCAGACATTTTCCTGCAAGACATTATCAAGCTATTGATACCCAACTTATCTTGTCCATGACCCCTGAGTACCTTTTTTGTTAAAGATTGAAAACATAGATTGCACATTCCTACCTGATTTCAGTTACTCTAATATCTTGGTTATTTATTTTACTTCCTGAAATAGCCAGCTATATTCAACATGCAATTATTTTATCATTTCAATAGTAATCCTAAATTCAAAGATTATTGTCGGACTGGCAGGGTAATTTTCAATTTTATATCCCCAAAGGACAGGAATCAACTAAATTTCAGTCTTTATTCAAAATTTCATTATTCTCTTAAACTTCGAGTAAATGTTCCCTCCTTTTATACCAAAGACACAACCACATGCATTAATTTATCTTCAGTAATTCTGATTTCAGAAGCAAATGATTCCCAGGCGTACATTAGAGACAGAAATGCCTGCAATTACTTTTCTCTTGAATCTCTCTCCATTTGTGATAATAAATGCATTGAACAGGTAAGGTTAGGTTGGTGAAATCTAAAATCCAAAGAATTGTCCTGCTGTCACCTTGTTATTCCTCTCTCATGATTATAGTTATGTCTGGTCTTAACTTTTAAAGACCTCTGGCTCATTTACTGCATCCTAAATGCCTATGCATGCTTGAAAATGATCATCACTTGTCCGTAAGAAAAAAACTAAGAATTGATTGTGGCTTTACTTGCGAGTCCAAAGAGTTAAAAAAAGTAAGAAATATGAACTCACTGGGACAAATGATCCATTCAACTCTTTCTGCTGCATATTAAAATCAAGGCTAATCTTTTATATCAATTGGACTGACTCATCCTGTTATATACCAGACAGCAGCAATAGAAATTAGCCCAGACTGTGTGTTATATTTAAAAACAATAATATAACACTTTATCTAATTTAACTAACTTATCTACACTTATCTAACCAAACCCCCAACTATGCATGAGTATACTGGTGTATGTGAACTGCCCCAAGACACTACAGCTCAAGGCCCAAGTCTTGGAAGGCAGTTCAAAGTTCAGTTTCCAAAATTCAGTTAGGCTTGAAAATGAAGAGACATGCTGGCTTTAAGATACATGAGACACATAGGCTTTAAATGAAATTAGCAATTCATGAGGTGGGTGGATGAGAGCGGGGATGTCAGAATGTTTATAATTCACAAAACCCTTGTTGAGGTGCTTCCAGAGAAATGTCCTTTTTGATAAGTGCCAACCAAAACTCCCCTCTTCTTTGGCGTAAGGGACACAAACCATTTTCATGGGTCAGCCGAACTCTGGTCACCATCCAAGCACAATATTTCTTTTGCTTTCAGAACCCTTTCTGTGGGTCAGCCAAACAAAAATAACCCTCACTCTTTTGGTCATGGAGTGGTCTTCTCATTCCTCTATAACAGACGGGAGGAAATCTATAACCACATATGAGGCCAATCTAGCACAGTATTTCTTCTTCAGAGAGCTGTTTGCTCCTGTGCTGTCTCCTTAAGATGACCCCCGAGCAAAACTGTGCACTGCTTATTCAATATGCTGGTCATATGGTCTCTGCACCTGGGATTTACTGGGTTTTTCTCCTCACTCTGCAAATGTATTCAATTTTATGAACATGCTGTTCAAAGCCAGTTGTCAGTTTCACAGACACTCCAAAAGTCTGCAGGGCAGTGCAAAATTTATTCTCTTAAAGGGACAGTCCCACACATTAAAAAAAACCTGAAAAATGGGAGCATGTAACACATCCAAACGCCATTGCAAGTGTTAGTACAAGGCCAACTCCATTGTTTACTTCAGGAGAGGAAATCCATTGTCCTTAACCAGTTTTCCCCATGTGTGACTCCAGACCAGTAGCAAGATGATTGATTCTGTCAGGCCTAACAAGCCATATAATTTTTAATATAATTGTTTCATTGAATAAAAGTTTGATAAATCTCATCAGATGCCCATCATTGACCCAAGCACTGAATTTGAATGTGCCAAAATTCCTTACAGCCCAGTCAACCCTCCATAATCTAGTTGTGGTTTGACAGATAAGTAGGTGGAGTTGGGTTGGGGGGGGGGCCACTGATGGGAATAGTTGGGAGATTTTGGCTAATGAAGATAAGTCAGAAGGGTTGGAGTGATGGCTGATAGGGAATAGTAGAGTGAGGACAGGGTGAGGCTTATCTGATGGGATCTATAAGGGTGCTTAGTCCTTGGTGTTGATGGCATGGTGGGATCATGACAATTGTGGAGGACCTAATGGAAATCTCAAGGCAGAACCTGAAGTATAGACTTCAATTGGCAATGTCAGCATGGACTTGGACCTCAAACATTATGACTTACTCAAGTTGATGTGTTCAAGTCAGTCCTGGAAATCATCTTCTGGATAAAACCTGCTGCTGAGAAGTTAAGCTTCCATCCCTCCACCTTCAAAATTTAGCCAGGGAGCCCACTTTTCTGGACCATCCCATCATAATGATACCAGAGAGGTATACAGCTGAAAAGCTCTCTAAGCAAGTTGTGTGTGTTAGTTAAATCCAATTCAGAGCCCTAGTTTAAAATGAACATTCTATAGTGACTGAAGTTACATTCAATCCATTTTGTGGTCTTAATACTTTAAATGTTCCGACCCTGAAACAGGTCATTAAAATTCGATTTAAGTCAACACCAACTACCAATACAAAGGAACTTAATTTCAGACTTCCTTCTCTATACAGTATCTGTACTATTAAGACTTGAAGAAGTTTATTAGACCATCTCTCATCCTTCCCTGAAACACATGACCTCTTAATTCTAGCATTATCTCACCATTACAGAGTCGCCAATGTGTTTGTTATTTTACATTATATGGAGATCAGAACTGTGCAAAGTGCTCCATGTATGGCAAAGCCACAGTTCCACCAAGTTTAAAATAACTTCTCCAAGCATTTTCCCTCTTTACCTCCCATGAGCCCCATCTGGGAAACACAAAAACAAATGTGGAAGGAGGAAGCCAAGTGCAAAGGTCACTCAAAACTGGAATCAAATCATAAGTATATTTATTGCTCTTTGACAAACTATTTTCCTTGGAATAAAGCAATTTACTGCACAAAAAGAGACGTCGGTACCTTGTGCCTAAATTGGTTTGTTGAAACACCAATCAATGTTTAGTTCTCTAATCTCTTCACACTGTCCGAAACGTATTTCTGTATTATTTAATCAGGTGAAATTATTGTTATCGAGATGGTCACCTTTATCTATTTCTATGATTGGACGTATTAATTCTATTAAAATGAACATTTTAGCTACATTTCCGTATCTCTTCCAATCAATCCCAAAATCCCCAAATTCTTTTTTTGATTTACTTGATTCTCTTATATCTTCCTAAATATGGCAAGGAAAACACCCCTCGCTTAAATAAAACTCATCTTCAAAAAACTAAAAGGAATGGTGGATTGGCATTTCCTAATTTTAGATTTTATTATTGGGTGGTCAATATACATAAATTGCTTATTTTATTACATTTCAATAAATTAGTTGAATGCCCTTCATGGGTTGAAATGGAACTGAATTTTACTAAATCACGTTTATGATGGCAATTCTCGGTCTTTTTTTATCCTCTTTGTTATATAAATTGACTGATAATCTGATAATGAGACATAGTTCGAGAAAACAGGCATAATTTTTGGATTTCAGAGCTTTTCTCCTGCCACCCCTATTGCATCTAACCTTCTTTTTCAGCCTTCTTTACTAGATACTGTTTTTAAGGACTGGCATAGATTAGATATTAAATGTTTTAAAGACCTTTTTAAAGACCTTTACTCAAAACAATTTTGCTTCCTTTGAACTACTGGCGGCAAAATTTAACTTACCAAACATTCTTTTTTTTAGATATTTACAAGTTCGACACTTTGTTCAATCAAAGATCCTTGACTTGCAGTGAAATCCTGGGGAAAATGTTCTTTTTCAAAATATTTTATTTAAAAATATTTAGACCATACATGTAGCCAAATATAAAATTTTAAAAATACGAATATGTAAGTAGACAAATTTAACCCAAACCCTCCAAACCCCCACCTACCCAAAAGACCACAAAAATAGTGTGGAATAGAAAAAGAAAGAAGAAAGAAAGAGTGGAAAAATAAGAAAGGTTGCTGGAAAGCGGTATTCACTCCATGGATTCATTATTTAACTAATCTTTTTCTTTGGAGAAGGTTAAAGTGGTCTCGGGGACTGGAAGAAACTCAACTAAAGATTCACACCTGAGATCTGTAAATAGGGACACCATATTTGCAGAAATATGTCATACTTATTTCTAAGGTTGTAAGTAATTTTCTCAAGGGGAACACAGCTATGCGTTTCTGCATTCCAGCGTGCCCTACCTAGATGGCAGTTAGACTTCCAAGAAGTCTTTCTGGCCACTGCCAATGCAATTTTAACAAATTCAACTTGATATTTAGATAATTTCAAATTTATTTCCCAGTAAAAACATTTTTGGATTTTGTGAATATGGAATTCCAATAATCTGTTCTAAAAAGTTTCCTAAATCCATCCACTTTGGAACTTGACCAAATCGAGTGTAATAAAGTTCCTATCTCTGCACCACATCTAAAACATTTATCTGATAAATCTGACTTTAACTTATTTAATTTCTGTGGCATGTGATATAACTGATGCAAAAAATTGTATTATACTAATCTATGCCTTACATTTATTGTATTTGTCATCCTGCCCTTACATAAATCAGACCAGTTTGCTCATCAATACTTAGATTTAAGTCTGATTTCCATCTCTGTCTAGACTTATGAATCCCTTGTTTACTGTCTCCTGTTTGAAGTAAGAACTACATTTCCAAAGTGAATTTCTTTGTGTTTCTCCTTCAAATTAGTCTCCACATCACTACACTTTGATGAAAACATTGTTGGCCCCAATTTTTACCTTATGTATGCTCTTAATTGAAAGTAGCAGAAGATTGTGCTGTTAAGAATTCCATATTTATTTTTTTAATTGTTCAAATGATATAAGTTGCCCCAGCTCACAGCAATACTCAATATATTGTTCCCTTTACAAGATCAAGTCTCTAAAATTTTATTACCCATTGTAAAAGGGATAAGCCTGTTTTGAATCAGAGGTGGTTTAGAAGATAAACTCCCTTTTGTTCCAATCTCATGATTTATTTTCTACCAAATATTAATTATAATTACAAGGAGGCTTCATTCTCACCAGATATTAATTTTGCTTCCCATTTATATATAAAATTTTCTGCTGTTCTCTCTCCTACTTTTACTAGTTCTATTTTCAACCATGCAGGTTGGTCTCCTTCCACAAAAAAGAAAGTAAGAAATCCCATCTTGGCTGCTCGGTAATAATTTAAAATTTGGGAGCTGTAAACCTCCTAAATCATATTTCCATGTTAATTTTTATATGGAGACTCTGGACATCTTACCCTTCCAAAGGAATTTTCTAACATTTGTTTAACTCCTGAAAAAAACCTATTAATTAATGGAATCGGCAGAGTTGGAAATATATTCATTTTGACACAATTAACTCTTCCAACTAATGTTAATGGTAAAGCAGCACACCTGTCCATGTCTTCTTTAACTTTTTAAAGCAAAGGTGAGTAAGTTAATTGATATAAATTCTTTAAATTGTTATCTCCACATATTCCTAAATATTTTATCCTATTTCTTTCTTTCTTTGGCTTCGCTTCACGGACGAAGATTTATGGAGGGGGTAAAAGTCCACGTCAGCTGCAGGCTCGTTTGTGGCTGACAAGTCCGATGCGGGACAGGCAGACACGGTTGCAGCGGCTGCAGGGGAAAATTGGTTGGTTGGGGTTGGGTGTTGGGTTTTTCCTCCTTTGCCTTTTGTCAGTGAGGTGGGCTCTGCGGTCTTCTTCAAAGGAGGTTGCTGCCCGCCAAACTGTGAGGCGCCAAGATGCACGGTTTGAGGCGATATCAGCCCACTGGCGGGGGTCAATGTGGCAGGCACCAAGAGATTTCTTTTGGCAGTCCTTGTACCTTTTCTTTGGTGCACCTCTGTCACGGTGGCCAGTGGAGAGCTCGCCATATAACACGATCTTGGGAAGGCGATGGTCCTCCATTCTGGAGACGTGACCCACCCAGCGCAGCTGGATCTTCAGCAGCGTGGACTCGATGCTGTCGACCATTTAACGCTCACTTAAATTGGTGTTTCTTTGGCCCTGAGTATAATCCCCTTCTGTAAATGGCATAATTTCACTTATCCCAATATATTTTGTAACCCAATACTTTCCCATAATATTCCAGTTTCGAGTACAGTTTCTGTAACAAAATTACTGGCTCTGTCAAATATATCAATACATCATCAGCAAATAAATTTATCTTATATTTCTCCTCGTTGACCCTGAATCCCTTAATGTCTGGATCTTGCCGAATTCCTTCTGCAAGCGGTTCTATAGTTAGAATGGAAGGAACCAGAGATAGCGGACATCCTTGTCTACTAGATTTAGTCAACTGGAATGGTGCAGAGACTTGTACATTTTTCACTATTTTGGCTTTAGGATCGTTGTACAGTGCCTTCATCCAATTTATAAAAAAATTACCCGAATCCAAATCTTTCCAGTACTTTAAATAGAAAGTCCCACTCCAGTCTATCAAATACTTTTTTCTGCATCCAAGGCCACAGCTACACTCAGATCACCTCTCCTTTGAGCCAGATGAATTATACTAAGCAATCTACTTACATTATCAGCAGATTGTCTCTTTCTCACAAAGCCTGTTTGGTCCATATTTATTAATTTCAGCAAAATTTTAGCTAATCTATTTCCCAAAGCTCTGACAATTATTTTATAATCCAAAATAGGTCTATAAAATGACTTTTAATGGATCTCTATCTTTTTCTGGTATTACTGTAATTATTGGTGTTGAGAACAATTCTGGGAGGGTATGTGTTTCCGATGCCTGATCTAACACCTCCATAAAAAGAAGAATCAGCCGATCTTCAAATTCTTTATAAAATTCAGGAGAGAAAACATCCTCTCCCAGAGACTTATTGATTTGCAAAGAACAGCACCTTCTTCACTGCCATATGGATAAAGGGGGTATTAAGTTCTATTTGTTCTTCCAGGTCTAACCTTGGAAGCCTAATTTGTGAGAGAATCTCTTCTATCTTATTACCGCCACCTAAAGATTCTGATTGGTATAACTTGGAGTAAAATTGCCTAAAAGATTCATTAATTTCTTGAGGCTTGTAACTAGTTGTATTGGCAACTGTTTTTATCGCATTGATCGTTAACAAGACCTGTTCTGCTTTCAACTGCAAGAAAATATTTTATGGGTTCTTCCACCCAGTTCTTAATACCTGTGTTTAGTTCTTGTTATTGCTTTTTCTATTCTATATGTTTGCAATGCATTATACTGAAGTTTCTCTTCAGATCCCTTCATTTGAAGGTCTTTTTCCAAATAAAGTATTTCTCTTTCCAGTTGCTCCACCTCTCTTGTATATTCCTTCTTGATCTTAGAAATATAGATTATAATTTGTCCTCTTAAATATAATAGGTAACTTTTGTTCAACTGTGAATATGTAAACACTGATAAAATTATTATAGGAGAAGAGAAGAAAAGAGAATTGTAAACCTTTTGTATAACAAGAAATTTTATAACTTTCTTGAAAAGAATTTATAATTTCAACTGTTCTTTCCTTTTTTTCTTCTTTGGGTTGGGTTTTTTTGATGTTATGCTTCTTTATACTATTACCAATGTGCTCTGGAGTTTTGATTTGTGTTCAGATTTGGAAAAAATCCTTTTATTTTAATTATATTGTGCATTGTATAATTGTATTGTTCAATTGTTTATATTTTAAATATTATTTAAAAAATGGCAGTGCTGCAAGAGCTACTGTTACAGCAACACTGTTGCTGGTGCAGACCCAGGAAAGCAGCAAGAGACACAGCACAGAATCCGGCTGCCTGGTTGTGATGCCAACAGTATCATATAGGCTTTAAACAACCTGCTAGAAGAGCCAACAGCACCTGTTTTTAAGATGGCACCACCTGTACTGGGCAGCAGACCACAGGTGTTGAAGAATCTGGGGGAAGAGCAGAACAGTGCAGGGCACCAGAAATAGGGGAACACCTTCCACTGAGAAAGAGAAGACTGAAAGGTCACCCTGCATGGCAGCAGGCAAGCGAGGGGCTTAGCACCCGCTCAGGGTGTGAGCTGTTGGCGATTTGCTGTTGAAGACTCACACCAGTCTGTGGGCTGCTGGAGATTGGCTCATGGGAACCAGGTATCAAAACTGGGATTCAAACTGGGAGGGCAAGAAGGGCTCCCAAACGGCCTTGGGCACTGAAAGCTCCTGATCGTGTTGGACATTTGGAACTGGGACTCGGGTTACAATGCATTGAATAGGAGTCTGTGTGGCTGCAGAGGCTGTGGAAGTGCTGGAACCAAATCCATGGACACTCGCTGTTTCTGAAGGGACTCTCCTTTGCTTCTCTTTCTCATATTATTGGGGCTGCCAGGCAATGCTAATTGGTGACTCTTCCTTTTCCTTTACGGCAGGCAAAAGTTGATGAATTACATGGAAATAAAAGGAATCTTGAATATAAAGTAAGATGGAAGGAAGATAATATAGGATCTAAATATTAGTAGAGAAATTGAGCTGAATGACTGTTTCTGTACTATAAGATGTAATTGCTTTGTTGAATAAAACCCCTTCAAGTACTTCCTTTGATTGAATATTTAGATGATCAGCTGCCTGTTTCACTAGATCTGGAGTACTCATCTGGGTTTCGGGAACTTTGTGCTCTTTATGTTTCTACTTCAGCCTCCTCCATCTCTTATTACAACATGCCAAGTCTAAAGTATGCAGGACCTCCATGCCAAAGAGTCACCCGTTCCCAAATGGAAATGTTGAGAACTAACACGCTGAACAGGGAATGTTCAGAAAACATTCAAAGAGAAGGTTTCCAAGCAATTAAAATTTTAAGATTATTTCCTAGCGAATAAATTTTGAATTGATTTACAGAAAATAAATGGGGTGAATCTGCCAGAATTATAGTACACTGCAGAAGCTTGAAATTTATTTGGTCCTACAGACATTAAAAGTGAAAATGATCCTTCATGCTATTTCACCATGGGTTCTCAAGACCTTCTCCAGTGTCATCTTGAAGTCTCTGATTAGAACGTTTTGCCATCTCTGCACAATGAGAGTTAGATTTTCAAGGAGCCGCCCAATCTCAAACCATATTTTTATTTCACCTCCCTCATGAGGATTTGGGAGGGAAGTCCATGAAATGAGAATCGCTCTGGGTTATAATTGTGGGTGCATTAGCCTAGAAGAATCAAAATGAACTGGTTTACTGCCATCTTTTTCAGAAAAGATGACATCATGAGTGATGTGCATCAAAGTTTTTTACATGATACATTTTGACTTGCAGAAGGATTTAAAACTAGTTATTAGTGAAAGATTCCTAGAGAAGCATTTGAAAAAGAAGTATGTATTTTTTTTCCCCCAGAATGATCTTGAAGATTCAGGATGGACTATTGGTAAGTGAAAAAAGAAGGACAATTCAATGATCAACTGGAGCCCATTTCTTTGAATCGACATCAATAAATTAGGTTGAAAGACAGGCTTGAAGCATTGCAATGACAAAGGGTATGTAGACAGAACGGACAAACTCCAGGTGTTGAATATGTGGAACAGTGGCAGATGAAATTTAATACAAATTACTCATTACATTCAGGGCAAAATGGGAGCCAAATTTATTGTACTATGTATGTAAAAATAACAGTGAGGTGGAACAAGAACCAGGTATGCTGAAAAGCACAATCTGCTGACGAACCTCAATGGCACTTTGGGCCAAAACCCTTCATCAATACTGGGAGTATTAGAAAAACAGCTCATCTCTTCTATTCCCTACACTCTCAGTCTTAATGGAGAGTCCCGATCCGAAATGTCAACTATTCGTTTTCTCCCATTGATGCTGCTCGGCTCGTTGGGTTCCCCCGGCCGATTGCGATTTGCTCCAGATTTCAATCTCGCGCCTTTCTCCACGTTTGCACCACTGCGAGGCCGCTCATTGTGGGACACCAGTCTAGGAATATGGAAGACCAAGCTGAATTCACATCAACTCCAGAAATCCAGAAAAAAAAATCAACAACTTCGGAAGAAGTAGGCATCATCTTGTCAAGTTATCAACTCATCATCTGCCTTGACGTATGAAAACAAGCCTTTACAAGAGATCTGCAATGTCAACAGCAGGTTGATGCAGCAATCCTTCAGTTACATTGGAAGAAGAGCCTGAGGGGCAAATCTGAATGTTGAAGACCATTGAACTGTATTTAGTTTCAGTGGGATCAGGAATTATAGCCCCTTGAAAGCTCTGAGATTTTCAAACAATAAATGACACGTTCTGATTCGTTTCAAGCAGGTTTTTTTTCCAAGACCTCTGAATCTGGTAGTTAGTGGATGGCCTACAATGGGTTCTTCCCACCTCGTGGTGCTACTCACTGTTCTAATGGTAATGATTCAGACAGGAGGAGCCCATCTTGGGAGCTTCTACCAACAACGTACAGAGTCAGCAAATTCTACATGAGTGGCAGGAATAACGTGAGAGCATGAAGCATGATAATACTGGATCTGTGAGCCATTAGGTCAGATCACATCTGCCATCTGTGCATATCAGAGTCCTCTGCATTCAATTTAATTTAACCAGTCTTTCCTCTTTTTTAATCAGAACAAGCCAAGTCTGATGAAAGTTCTTCAAGCTGCAATTTTACATTGTTCCTCTCACTACAGGTGCTGAGGGCAAGAAGGGCTCCCAAAGGGCCTCAGGCGCTGAAAACTTCCTGATTGTGTTGGAGGTTTAGATCTGGAGCTCGGGCTGCCGATGAATCGAACAGGTGTCTATGCAACTACAAAAACTGGAGGCAAATCCATGGACACTCAGTAGAAATTCTGCCTGGCCCACAGGAAAAAGAATCTCCGGGTTGTATGTGAAGTCATGTATGTTCTCTGACAATAAATCTGAACTTTGACTTTGACCTTTTGACTCCGTAAAGGGCTCCCTTTTGCTTCTCTTCCTCTCTTATTGTAAGGGGGCGCTAGGTGACATTAATGATGATTCTTTATCAGCCTTGTGGCAATTGTAAGTCATATTACATGTTCCGTCCTATTACTTGACAATAAAGGAATTGTGATCTTGATCTTGATCACGTGCTGCCAGGTTGACTAGATATTTCTGGCATTCTCTTTTATTTCCGACTGTCCTGTACATCACAGATGCAATGTTGCTCTATTACCACTACAATCTGTCTTTATTCATTACATTCCCTCCAGACAGTTCATCTGCAATCAACAACCGTTCATCACATCTCCTTCAACCAATATCTATCTGTTTCCTCTGGTCTTCACCCTCAGAAATACTTCCTTCGTTCTCTCCACTCTTCGCCTTCCTCTGCAGCTTATAATATTTTCTTTTTCTTTTTCTTTTATTTAATCTCGATAAATCGTGAAAAGATGCAGCCTGACCTTCTGAGGGCTTTAAGCATTTTCCACCTTGCATTCACATTTTCAGCATCTGCAACTTTGGCCTTTCAGAATCTACTTTCTCTCACGGCCATCATCTCCTTATTATGGAGCTTAAATGAGCAAAAGTCAATCATAGTTTTTCCCTCAAGTGACCCATCTGATCACAGGAATCAATTCAATTAGCCTAATCTGCACTGCCTTCAAAGCAGGCCTATCCCTTATTACTCCTTCCATGTGCCATCTGAGCAAGGCATATTTAAATTTTAACTATGATGCCTTACAGAGAAGACAAAGGCATATTTTGCCTTCCTTGCTCTAGATGTGTTTTTGTTTCCCCTTATCTATCCTAGTTCCTCCTAGTAGGAACATTCATTAACTTCCTGTCATGGAAGAAATGAATTACCTCACATATTCCCACACTGTCATCCACCTATCACCTGCTTGCCCATTCGTTTCATCTGACTGTAATGCTTTGCGGGTTCTTTACATCTTCCTGAAGCTCACTCTCCCACTTAGTTTGCTCTCTTGACTTTGCATTTGCATTTTACAATCCCCGCCTATCTTTTTCTTCTTTTTCCTTTCTTTGGCTTGGCTTCGCGGATGAAGATTTATGGAGGGGTATGTCCACGTCTGCTGCAGGCTCGTTGGTGACTGACAAGTCCGATGTGGGACAGGCAGGCACGGTTGCAGCGGTTGCAAGGGAAAATTGGTTGGTTGGGGTTGGGTGTTGGGTTTTTCCTCCTTTGTCTTTTGTCAGTGAGGTGGGCACTGCGGTCTTCTTCAAAGGAGGTTGCTGCCCGCCGAACTGTGAGGCACCAAGATGCACGGCTTGAGGCGATATCAGCCCACTGGCGGTGGTCAATGTGGCAGGCACCAAGAGATTTCTTTAAGCAGTCCTTGTACCTCTTCTTTGGTGCACCTCTGTCTTGGTGGCCAGTGGAGAGCTCGCCATAGAACACGATCTTGGGAAGGTGATGGTCCTCATTCTGGAGACATGACCCACCCAGTGCAGTTGGGTCGTCAGCAGCATGGATTCGATGCTTCTAGACTCTGCCAGCTCGAGTACTTCGATGTTGGTGATGAAGTCATTCCAATGAATGTTGAGGATGGAGCGGAGACAGCGCTGATGGAAGCGTTCTAGGAGCCGTAGGTGATGCCGGTAGAGGACCCATGATTCAGAGCCGAACAGGAGTGTGGGTATGACAGCGGCTCTGTATACGCTTATCTTTGTGCGGTTTTTCAGTTGGTTGTTTTTCCAGACTCTTTTGTGTAGTCTTCCAAAGGCGCTATTTGCCTTGGCGAGTCTGTTGTCTATCTCGTTTTCGATCCTTGCATCAGATGAAATGGTGCAGCCGAGGTAGGTAAACTGGTTGATCATTTTGAGTTCAGTGTGCCCGATGGAGATGTGGGGGGGCTGGTGGTCATGGTGGGGAGCTGGCTGATGGACGACCTCAGTTTTCTTCAGGCTGAATTCCAGGCCAAACATTTTGGCAATCCCCGCCTATCATTAATTAGCTAAACAACAACTGTGAATTGTTGTTGAGAGATCAGGGCAATTGAGGGGATGAGAAAAAGGAAAAGATCAGGAGTTGTGGGAGAACTTCCAACCAACCAATACTGCCGAACATGGGCATGCCTGAGAAACGGAATCAGAATCAAAACATTTGAAGATGTCATAACATTTGTTGTTTTGCAACAGCATTACAGGTGCAAATATTGCCACAAATTACATTTAAAAATAAATGAGTTAGTGCAAAAGGAAGAAAAAATGAATTGAGTCTGATGGCGGGGGGGGGGGGGGGGGGGGGAAAGAAGCTCTTTTTTTGTGCTGCTGTATGTTTGTCTTCATGCTCCTGAACCTCCGTCCCTGGTGGCAGCAGTGTGAAGAGGGCCTGAGTGGTGAGGGCCTTTGAGGATAGAGGCTGCTTTCTTAAGACACAGTCTCTTGTAGATGTCCTACGTGGAGTGAACACTGATGCCCATGATGTTGCTGGCTGAGTTCACTCTGTAGTCTTTTCCTCCATCCTCAACAACTCCATACCAGACAGCGATGCAGTGGTCAGAATGCTCTTCATGGAACACATGTAGAAATTTGCAAGATTCTTTGGCGACATGCCAAAGCTCCTCAAACTTCTCATGAAGTATAAATGCTAGTATCAACATGGAGGCCCAAGGACAGACCTTCAGAGATGTTAACACCCAGAAATTTAAGGTTCTTAACTCACCCCACTGCTGACCCCTTGTTGAGGATTGGATCGTGTTCTCCTGATTTCCTCCATAATCAGCTCTTTAGATTTGCTAACGTTGAGTAGAAGGTTGTTTTTGTAACACCACTCAATGAGCTGATTTACCTCCTTCCTGTATGCTTCCTCCTTGCCGTCTGTGAATCTGCCGACAACTGTGTCGTCATTGGCAAATTTGTAGATGCGATTCAAATTGTGCCTGGCCAAGGTTCACTCCGGCTCATCGTTGCCTACAAAAGGTGCTCTGAAAGCACATACTACGGGCTGGCAGAGGGAGGTTCCATCCCCATTTTCCCTCTGCTTTCCTGAACCTTTGGAAATCAGAATGATAATTGAGTTGAAAACAAGGTTCCAGCTGCATCAGTGAGAATGTGAATTCAAATCTCACTGAAACAGGAGAAATTTACATCCCAGAATTTGTGCACTCAAGACATTCTATGTAATGGATTAGGATTGAATAGCTCTGGTTTTTATTTTTTAACTTCTCTTCCTAACCCTCTGCCAACTACCCTAGAGAGAATTTATCATCACCAGTATATCAATTCAATATACAATCCATTTCTCTGAAAAATTAATTAGATAGTGCTGCTATCAGACTCTCCCTTGTATTTTTACCTGCAGTGGTATTGCTACCATCTTCTCTTATATCATGAATGTCCAACCAAACTTTACAAATGCAACAGTAAGGAAGTAAATGAAGTGTGAAATGCTGCCTCGGCATAGATCTCAGCATCTTGCCTAATATCTAGCTGAACTGATTGGTAGCCCTGCGCCAATGCAAAGATATTTGCAAGCTATTAAACCAAGTTGCCAGGAGTTAGAATTTAAACTTTGCAAGACTTGAATGAAATGAAAGGTTTCAAAACTCAAACCTTAAATTCACGAAGTGCTTTGCCGATGTTCTTTCCGGTCTTCAAAGGCTGAGCACGTCAGACAGCTGCCATTCTTTGCTTTGTTTTCACATTTCGTTTGCCTGGACAATGGCGGATAAGCACCCAAAAGCAGTGAACAGCCAGAACATACGAACCAACCTCCACACTTGGTGACCTAAATATACTGACACCCAGAGGTGCGACCAGCAGTTTTCAGGTTCAGAACAGGGATTTCAATTGCAAGGGCACATGAGGGTATTGTTCTCAGATCTACAATTAAAGTATCAGCTGATATTGAATCAGTTTTCTTGTTGCCCTGTATTAACAGTGCATCTTTTTTTAAAAAACACTTGTCACCCTTGATCTCAAATCTTTCCTCTGCCGACCTCACCCTTTTTCTGTAACTTACACTATTCCTACAATACCCTCAGGTAGCTCACCAATTACACAGGTGCCTTCAGCTAAAGCCTCGGAATTTCGTCCTCACCCTCTTCATAGGCTATCAAGAAGGAAAATGGAATGTTGGCTGCCTTTACTAGAGGGTTTGTGGTTAGGAGCGGGGAGTTTATCCAGCAACTGGTGAAGCCATATCTGGAGTACTGTTATGTAACATGGCACATAAATACCAACTGATATTGTGGCTGCTGTTCTCCTTTCAAGCTGCCTGCATTGTCAGGAACATCATCCTTTTGCATTTTACCAATGCAGCTTTATTGTAGCTCGCAGTCTCAAATGGCCTTCCTAGTTTTATATCTTCATTAGATTTATTTTACAAAATCTTGGCTGATGAACAGCGACAGAGATAACACAACTGGAGTCTAGAAGAGGAACACAGCTGGAGTCTAGAAGAGGAATGAAATCTAGCAAAGTCATGCCAGCTAAGCAAAATGGTATTGTTTTACTGATATGAAGAAACCATAAACCCTAACCCAGGCCCATAGGAATGGCAGAGAGGATCACTGATGTCTCCTTCTCCCTCCCACACCACCCTCCATTGACATGATCTATTGGGATTGTTGTCTGAGCAGGGCGTGCAAAATCATTGAGGACCCCTTCCACACCACGTAGAGCATCTTTCAACTGCTCCCTTCGGAAAGGAGATACAGGGGTATCAGACCCAGCACCGCCAGGCTGAGGAACAATTTCTTGAACGACCAAAGGAACTGCTAACACAAACCATTTGAGACTCATATTTATTTATTTTAAATCATATAACATTAATTATAACATATTTATACAAAAGATTATATAATTGAATAAACTCCCCCCCCACCCAACCTCCCTCATCCACCCCACTAACACCCTCCCTCCTCCCCCTTCCACCTACAAAGAAAGAAAAAAGGAGATAATCACTTAAAGACAGCAATAATCAACTTTTTAGCTGCGGAGATTGAGACCGACCGGAGCGGACCGAGAGATTAAATCTTCAAACCAAGAGTTTCAAATATGGGATGCTCACTTTTACAAAAAAATGGATTTATCTTTTCTAAAGGAATACAAGATTTTATTTCAGCCTGCCATCTTTGCCTTCCTAAAACTAAATCAGATTTCTAAGTAGTAGCAAAACACTTTTTAGAATTCAATTTGATACATCGTCAACCTCAATCCTAAAGCAATCGACTTAATATCCCCTAATAAAAACAACATTGGATCAAACGGTAAACTCACTTATAATACTTGCTCCAAAAACAATTTAACTTGTATCCAAAAATTCTTAACTTGAGAACAAGTCCAAGTCAAATGAAAACATTTAACTGAAATAAGGAATAAAAATGATTATGAAATAGGTGGAAAAGGAAAGATTTCAGCAGAAATGCCCTTATATCAAAATAAACTTTTACCTTTTACTGTAAATAATCAGTTTTGAAAGATATAGAATCAATTGGGGATTTAAAAAGTTGAAGATTGTTTTGAAGCAGGGAAGTTTTTATCTTTTAATCGAATTAAGGAGAAATTTCAAGTTCCTAGTGATACTTTGTTTTGCTATTATCGGGTTAAAACTTTGTTATTGGGAAAATTAAGACATAGTTTAAAATTACCTAGCCAATCTGCTTTGGAATTATTGCTTACTAAGGAAGAAACAAATAAGTTTATTTCTGAGATGTATAAGTTATTACAAAATAAAATGCCTAAGTTGAATGTTCATAAATCAAGAATGAAATGGGAACTTGATTTAACTAGAAAGATAGATGAAAACATTTGGATAAATTTATGTAAGGAGAATATGACTAAGTTTATAAATCTAAGATATAGATTAGTACAATATAATTTTTTTACATCAATGGTATTTAACCCCTCAGAAATTAAAGAAATTTGAATTAATTTCTTCAGATTTGTGTTTTAGATGTGGATAAGAGACTCTCATATTTATGAAACAAAATCTATTTATTTATTTATTTGTTTATTTTTATGCATACTTGTCCTGCATATGTTTTGTTTCTCTGTATGAGTGTTATGTTTGGCAAGAACTTGTGTGCTTTGCATCAAGGACTGGAGAATGCTGCTTTGTTGAGTTGTACTTGTGCAGTCAATTGACAATAAACTTGACTTGATTTGACTTGACTTGAAGCCATCTACCTAACAGAGGAATAGTTTGCAAAGTGTAGTTATGTGGAAACTTCATTGATGGATCTACAGTATAAAAGGGTGAAGGAGGAAGGAAACAAGATCTACAATGCAATAGTACACCTGTTATTTGTGAAATATTTATTGCCAACCCTGCATCAACAACAGACTGAGGCAGGGCATCATGTACAGAAAGCAGGCCATAGTGCAACAATCTATTTATCCAGTAAGCACAATGGTGAAAAGAAACTCGAACAACTTTCGCCATTAAAACTGGGTAACCTTTTCAGAAAATGCAGTGAGCAAAGAGATCTTAAATTATGTGCAAAAAAAATTAATGTCAGTTACTTATAGCGCTGCGGTCACTTGGCTAGAGTGAAAGGAAAATTGCCCTATCATCTGCCCTCTAACTTGAACTAATGTTTTCACCAAAATGAATGATGCTCTGCATGTAAGACCATTCTAAACTATTTTGGCCCACTACATTAATGTCGTTGATTAACCTAAATGCAAGAATATATGAGAAAGAAATAGGTGCATGCAACAGGCAAGATATAAACATATATAGGATAGTAATATTGCACAGTTTTAGTTTTTGAATATTTTGGAATTTGTAGAATAGAACTGCCATGCTGCACATGGAAAATCTAAGTAAATCAAAGCTGGAAAAACTCAGCAGGCCAAATAGTGAACTTCTTGTAACAGAGATAAAGATCATAACCAATGTTTTTGGCTTGAACTCTTTAACAAGGTACAATTGGAATAAGAGAGAGGGGTGGTGAAGTTGAGACATTTGGTGGCAATTGGAAATAAAAGATCCAGAGTGGGCAGCTGGCCAGGAAAGGTATCCAAGAGGAGGAAGAAGGCTTAAAGTGGGAGAAGTGATCTTGAATGGGGAGTGGAGAATCTTAGTTGTGGAAAATCTTGATGAAGGGCTCAAGCCTGAAACAGTGGTTCTGTATCTTTATATTTGCTACATAAAGGTCACTGTTTGACCTACTGAGTTTCTCCAGCATTGCGTTTTTACTTCAATCACGGTGTCTGCAGACTTTCATGTTTCACAAATGGAAAATCCACATTCTGAAGTTCTCATCAAAGAGCGGGGTTTGAAACTGAAAAAAAAAAATGGCTATACTTGGCTTCATTTAAGTCTGTTAATAGTTTGCAATATGCAGCCTTGGGTCGCACCACATCATTACCTGTTCAACTGCTCACATAGTCCTGTGCCTCCGATTGACTGATTTACTGCAGACCTTGAAACAGGCCGTCAAGTCTAGCTCCCAGTGTCAGGGACGCCCTTAACATACAAAGTGACAGCATAATTTTACCCCCGGGGCTACAGACTTTACTCACAAAACTAAATGCAGATGGATCAAAGCCATTGCTTTATCGGATAGATGGATGCCCAGACAGCTAGACAATTTCATTAAAATTTTTAAATGCCCTTTTTAGCTCTGATGCAACTACAATCTTTGGCTTTATGCTATTCAGATTTAATTGAAGCACTGCTTAAAGTCATATTAGCAAAATGTAAATAGCTCTTAGGGGTTTTTTAATTATTAAATGCTCCTTGCACGCTTGATTTTGTAATGGTAAAACCTGTCTTGCACAGAGAACTGATTTAAGTTTCCATGATGTGATGCATTTGCTTTCTGTTTTCTTCTGAGCTCCACATTTTCCCTTCCTGTTTCTAGTGCATTGACGTCTGGAATTTTTGTCAAATCCTTCACTCTTTTAACTTAATTCTACAAGTTTTTATAATGCAGTATTATGTAACCAAACTGCAACTTGTCCTATTTTTATCCAAGGGCATAGTGCTTCTTTGGTGGCCTTGAGTTCCACCCCTTCACTCCCCCCATATTATGGGTTGCCAAGTTTCAATCTCATAACATCTTTGCACTACCATTAGAAAGGAACAATGCCAGCCTGCAGTCCAGGTGTTGGAGTCTCCATTTCACAATACTTCCAATTACATGTGCCAAAGTGATGAACAACATAGACAAAGTATTGGATACTCTAAAGAAGGATGGACCAGAAAAGTTTCGGCCAAACCAGTGTTATGATGCAAAGGTCATTTTAATTCAGTGTCTATTTTTATCCCTATTCTTTTCCAAAGGCAATTAGAACATCAATAAGATCCTGCAGTTTGCATTCTGTGGCTATCAGTCGCAACAGCAAACAATTTCATCATTTTCACCATGGGCAGGAGCCAGCAGTAGCAGAGAGACAGTAGAATTTTCCCAAAGGTTCAATGGCCCAGTGCATACGTAGTGTATGCTCTATGCGCACACAATAATAATTTATAGCTGAACCACATGAGATGCCACTCAATCAATAACCAACCTGTCTGTGACTGTCTGCACAGTATAATGATGAATGCCCACTTCCTCAGAAGAATCAAGCTGACTTTAATCCACTGTTGGCATCAGAGTAGGCCATTTTACACATAAAACCCACTTAATTGGCTCAGATCATTCACACTGAACCAAGAAATGCCAGGTCAGTTTGACCTTTTACATAAGCAAGCTGGCATCCTGGAGCAAAAGGAGGCAGGACCTGTTGCATTACAGCATTGGCATCCTGTGCGAACCCTTTTAAACAGAAGCCATTGAGAAACGCATCGGCTCTAATACTACCTACCTTGGTAGTATCAGACGTGGAATGAAAATGACCCCTCATTCCACCTTCGTTGCTTTTATACAGGTAGCTGAAGCAGTTAAAAAGCAGTTAATTCCTAACTTGTAATGGTTGTGTAAAAGGGGATAGTGGTTTTATTTCAAGGCAAAGTTCTAGGCCATCATTATGATCCCTCTACAAAAATGTCATTGATTCCAGGGATGTATGCCACACTCCTGGATTATGAAATCTCTGGAAAGTATAGGGTAGAAGTATGAAGAATTTTATGCATCCGTGAGTGCTAACTATAAGTGTGCCTCAGACATGATCAAGCAATAATCACGCTGCTTTGATGGATTACAGGATGACTTCAGTCCAACCCAACAATGGATCATCATGGCTCATTCCATAACATTGCAAACAAAGAGGTTAAATGTATAGCACATGTTTGGGCAAGATCCATAAAATCCTTGTGGTGACTGAAAGGAAGTTTCCTAACTATTTCTGTCATGATAGATCTTAAGTAGGCTATTTCTCAAAGTCAAAAAACTACAGATATTGGCAATCTGGAATAAATTTTTCACTAGATCATGTCTCAATTGATGAATATCAGGCTATTGTCTTACACCCAGTCACAGATCTCATTTCCTCAAGAGATATTCCTTCCACAGCATCAACCCTGAACAGCTCACATTTTTCTCTGTGACCAAGGTCCGTAACGAAGACTGTACAGGCAGATCTACTGCTTCAGCCTGCTCTTGCATGACCATTTCTTCCAACCTGAACTCATCCTTTCTCCTTTGGTCCATTTTCTTCCCATTTTTGTCCATGATACTTTGGACACCCCCCCACCCCATCACTTTGACAATTTCCCAACCCTAAGGAGGTAATCTTCGCCTTGAACATACATCTCCTCTACACCTCCAAACCACATCAGGACATGCATCTCCTCTATACCTCCAAACTACTACTCTTTCCCTGAATAGAGAATCAATCAGTTCCCTTCCACCAGTGACCTCATTCACTCGAGCTGAACTCACCCTCACATTGAACTGGATCTTGCAGTGGAACGTTCTCCCTATATTTCCTCCCACATCCCAACGTTATGTGGGTTGGTAGTTTTGTTCATCATTATGAATTGCCTCTCATCTGTAGGTGTGATTAGAATCTGGGGAGAGTTGAAGAGAATATAAGGAAAATAACGTGTTTAGTGCAGGAATTGTGTAACTGTCTGCTAGATGGTCAGCTCAGATTCCGTGCGGTATGACTCCACAATATCTTTCATACCACACACACTGACCCTGGACATCAAAACCAAATATAAAAGTGATTAAAGTGATAAAGATTTTATACATACAAAGTTTCAAGTTATTTCCTCAGATTTACACCAGTTCTCAATCTACGTCACAAGAATTGAGGCCATCAGGGAAGGTCACTCGATCTGAGTATGTACCATCTTGTGGGCGGTGCTTGCAATTTACGAGCTCAGTTCTTCACACCTAGTAAGACTAGTAAGACAAGTAGGTACGTTTGCACAGTGTGCCTCACACATCCCGAGTAGACGCAGGAGGCTGCCGGACCACTCACGTTTTTCTCAATGCTGCACTTTGAAGGTCATTAACAACCAAACTGAAATGTACTGACTGGCACTGCAGTTACATAATGCACTCCTGTGGTGAGATTGGAGGTGTCCACCACCAGTGGAAGGGCCATGATTTCACCAGGTCTTATGTCCTCTTTGAATGAAAGAAAGGCAATCACTGACAGCATTACTCAAAGTGTAAGAAGACTCCACAGCATTTTACATATGGAAGAGCATGCATGTATCTTACTGACCATCAGAGGGGAATAAGAGGTTTTGGGAGGTAAAGGAGCCCATTGAGAGCACCTCATATGCTCCAAAGTCAGTGTTGTCCAGTAGTAGATCAGCCATCTGGGAGACTTTGTTATTAGGGATATGAGGAAGAGAAAGATCATTGTGGCATTGAGAAATACAGATGGGTATGCTCACTGAGTGAGCATATTAGGTTTCTATGTGTGCTGATAAAAACAATTGCTTGCCAGAACTTTCTGGTCTTTAACAATTCTGTTCTTGCAAGTCGTACTTAATACATGTACTGGGGAGATGAAGGGCTAACTGACCAGCAGCATGAAGATAACATTTTGGAATAGTGAAAGAATTAATTTTGGAAGAGAGCAAAGTAGAAAGGGGGTTTCATTCAGCCACCTATTGTCCTTATCTCATTTAATCTCACAGCTCTGTTGCATGTAATGTAGCTCATTCAATATTTCCCAAAGTAAGTAATGTAGAAAATGCACTACTTCTAACATTGATTTTGTTAATACCAGTTGGAATTTTACCTCCTACAGTCAACATGATAAATCTGCCATATTCTGGTTTGCATGCTACAAATTTTGTGAATATTGCCCAGCAGATGATGTACAAAGTACAGATTGACCATTTTAATTAATTTCAACTCATCCTATCCATCTGTAAGTTGGGTTCATTTTAACCACTCGGTAAAAGTCCTCTACTCAGAATGCAAAATCAGATGAAAAGAAAATGTAGAAATCATCTCACAGCTTGAGGGGAGCCCATCAAATCAAGATCGCCAAACTGAGGTCGTACCTCCAATGACATTGCTGAGGAAGATGTACATCCTCACCAAAGATCATAGTTTGTCAATCTGGAAAATTTACCAGTCTATCTAATTCTATCCATGTTGACCAGGACCACAATATACCCTGATGAAGGATCAAGCCTGAAACATTGGTTATACAGTATCTTTATCTTTGCTCCACAAAGTACACTGTTTGACCTGCTGAGTTTCTCCAGCATTGTGTCTTTACTTCAATCACGGTGTTTTACTCCTCTGAATCACAATATATCTCAGTTGAGCTCCTCCTGACCAGCTACAGGTTTCAGAGCCAACACATGGCAAGAACAGTGCATCCCAGCAATTTTTTTTAATTGAATAAATACTATTTGGAATTTAACTTGAACTTTCTGGCCACAGGCAAACGCTCAGTAGCAGGGAACAATTTATCATTTCATTGTCATTGCTCTGTGGTTTTCCATTCATGAGGTTAAAGGGAAGAAACTCATTGACATCTCACCCATGCTTTCCCTACAACAGACTCATTCCATGTGAGAATCCAACCATGGAGTTAAACCTCAAAAATACTGGCCATTAATTTTCAGCCCATGTCACAGTTTATTCTCCAAATTTAATACAATCTGAATTAAATTATGCTGTTATGCAAAAGACTTGAAATTAAAAATGAAGGACTAAACCTGCAGGGCTATAAACCTATTATACACATAAGAAAAATAATTCTTTGCTAATGAGCTAAGAGAGTGCAATGTCACCTGCCATAAAAGTGTTTTCATTTACATTTTTAGCACAATGGAATTGAAATCTACATTTGACAAAACTGTGTATCAACATAAAAACCACATTTCTTTTGTTTGTTTCCCAATTAGTTCACAAAAGAATTAAGATAATTCCAAGGCTATATTAATTGTATGAGTCATAATTTTTAACATTGGAAGAATTCAGTTTAACTATCATTTGTTACTATTTGTATCTTGTACAGATTAAAATGTGCATGTCCTGAGGACTACTTACAGATCAAAGGTAGTTTGCTAATTGGATACTGGGAGCCTTGTTTGAGAGTGGACTTTACCGAGTTTGGCTTTGTTGCAAACCTATTGATCAGGATCACGGCTTGCATGCTATCTGAAGCAAACATAAAATGGAAAAAAAAATTCTGTGGGTGCCCAAATTTGAGGAAAGATTTCCTTAGTGTCTCCTGATTGATGGAGTCGAAGACCTTCAGTGAGGTTGAGAAAGGCCACCATATAGAAAGGCTCCCTGGGTTTTTCGTGGAGTTATCCTGTGGTGAAAATCGTGTTTAGTATACCAAGATGGAGAGCACCTGCAAAGTGATTCAGGGAGCAGCTTTCATATCTGGGATGGAGGTTCAGGGAACCCTGACAAGAGTCAGGGTGATATCAAATCCCCTGGTATATCCTCCTCTTCACAGATGTGAATGATGAAACTGTGGACTCAGAACTAAACCATCCTGCCACCATAATGATTGAAGTTTGCCAGGATCTGCTCAAAGCCTCCTGATCCAACAATGGAAAAATCTGCAGTTCCTGCATTTAGGGGTAGGGGTGAACCATGGAAGTCTGCAGAAACGGTGGTTGTAGTAAAACACCCAGTGATTGCTGGAGGAACTCAGCCAGTTTCGCAGCATCCTTTGGAGATAAAGATATATTACCAACATTTCTGATCTGATCCCTTCTTCAAGGTATGAGCAAGAAGTAGGCAGGTGTCTCAATAAACACTGAAAGAGGAAGTTAGAAGAATGTGAAGGGAGCAGCAGGGAGTGCATACGGAGAGCAATGACAGAGACTCTTGCAGAACTCTCTTCAAGTTCATCCCTTGAAGAGATTTCACAGTGGAGCTACTGAGTGGAGTGAAACATGGAAGTCTGCAAATGCTGTGATTGTGAGGAGAAGGTTGACATGATCCCAAGGAACTGCCTAAAAAGAATGATATCAGAAAGACATCCAGACTGCATGACCCATCTGCACACTCGGTCCAAGAGCATATGTAATTAGAAGTAATTGAGTCCTAGGCAGGCAGAAGCCAATGTGGGCCAATGTCCAGAGGATAGATTTTGTAGTGGAGACTGACTTCAGTATTTCCTGTATTGACATAGTCATGTTTTCCTCTAATGCTTGATATTGGACAAGTGGCATATCAAATCAGTGGTAGTGCAAGGGGTGAGGGAGATGGTAGGATGGAGAGTCTGGTGTTATCATCAATGCAGGTGTAATATGAAAATGAGTGAACTGAACCAAATTGTGCCAATGCAGGAAGGTGTGATTTGACATGTTCTACTACCATTATCCTGAAGAACTTCCAACCTTGACTCTGCTTGATACCTTGTCAAAGGGCTCAGGCCCAAAATGTTGGTTATATATCTTTGCTTCCTATGGGCACCATTGTTTCTCCAACACATTGTGTATTAAACTACAATCTCTTGTTTAACCTCGCTTTTTTTTCCAAACTAAGCCACATTTATACTCTTTCCTCCATCAATAAAGTTGTCTCTTACTCACAGAATATACTTTTGTGAAGAAATAATCAGGGTTCACGTAACAAAGGGGTTGCATGGTTAGCACAGCCAGTGACCATTGTCCGAGTGCCTTGCTGTCTGTCAGGAGTTTGTATGCTCTCCCTATATCTGCATGGGTTTCCTCTGGGCACTCCGGTTTCCTCCCATTGTTCAAAATGTATCGGGGTTGTAAGTTAATTGGGCGGCATGGGGTCGTGGTTTGGAAGGGCCACCAAATCATAATTTTCACTACCTGAGTGAAAACAGGAAATGGGTAGATGCATATTTTGCAACAAATTTTCCTGAAATAAATTCTGAACTATTTTCACTCCAATCAAACTCACACCCTGGACTGCGTCAGAAAATAATTATGGATGAAATCTAACCTGTAATAGTAGGCAATAAACAAAACAAATTGCTCCCCATTCAAATACTGCTGGCATTTTGCAGTCTCCTGAGGGTGCTGCCTGATAATGACGCACAACTCTACTGCCTTATCTGAGTAAACTTCTTTCTGTAGAACTGGAGGATCCATGAATCTACTCAGTCTGCTTCGAACACTTCTTGCAGTGGAAGTCAAGGATAGGTCAGTCATTAATTTTAAATCGGAGACTGATGGATTGTTGTTAACTAAAGTTATTACAGAATGTCGGGAAAGGAAAGCCATCTGGAGTTAAATGATTTCCAGATCTACGCTCATTTGGAAAGGGTACCAGAGTTACATCTCAACACTGAGCACCAAACATAACTCAGTGCCATTTGAGGAAGGACTTGTTTAAACCTCCTTTAATCGCCATCCATCGAAGAACAGGTTGCAATGCACAATATGTGGCCGTAGAGCTTGAGAGCGGCAGGAATTTTAGAGGGGGAGCAGCCCTTTGAAGGATAGCCATGTCTCGCAACGAGAATGGGGTTGGGTTTTTGAAAGAGCCTCTCACAGAATTAGCATCTGCAGATATTCTTGTTTAATTAAGAACAGATTATCTAGCGACCACCAAAAAACAAATGAAGTAGGCATTCATTAATTTTCCATTTTGTGGAATCTTGGCGTGTGCAATTTAATTGCGGTATTTTCTGACATAATATCAGTTGTTACAAAATAATTTGTGCGTTTTGGGTATTCTAAGACCCCATGATAAGGCTCTGGTTTTAACAAGGCTGAAAATTTATTCAAACAACAAAAGGGCAAGAATCAAGCATTTGCTAATTTTCTTGTTTAACTCAATCAAACGATCTGCTTTTTTTTTGTGGCAAATATAACCAGTTTTAAAGAAGTAATTGGGCTATTTCTAAAAACTTGTAAAACATGGTTGTTAATACTATATTAAAATTGCAACAGACACTATGACCACAAAACTGGGCTAATGGAATTTCTGCTTTACAATATTCTTTGGCAAAGATGATGCATGGAAGCAATAAGCAATAAAAATCTGTTAATCCAGCTGTCAAAGCAAATTCTTCATCAAGTACACTTACTCTGGTTCTGAAAAAAACGGAGCTGCTCCTTCCCAAGTTGTTGCACCACCCACTACTACACCACCATTGTTTGCCCATGAGATGCCCTAACCCTAGTGTTTAATGTTGTGCATGGTCATTTATAGGAACATCAAAGTAGGAACAGGAGTAGGCCAAAAATGGCCCACTGAGCCTGCTCCGCCATTCAATACGATCATGGCTGATCTAAATTATGACCTAACTCCACCTACCTGCCTTCTCCCCATATCCCCTAATTCCTCTATCATGTAAAAAACATGATAGGCATTTGGATAGGCATTTCGAGCTTGGGGGAGCCATACTGCAGTGTTCCCTCCCTGACGTCTAAAGAAACTCAGCAATTCCCTTCAAATGTCAAATGCATTCAAACAATTTTTCTTCCTACAACTTCAGAAAGAAAACAAAGTCACCAATGAGAACATTGCAATTTTGATGTGTTCATCTTCTAACAGCACTAAATTTTACTAATATGGAAAAATTAAGCCATGATAAGTATGAAGTAAAAACACAATGCTGAAGAAACTCAGCAGGTCAAACAATGTACTTTATAGAGCAAATACAAAGATATATAGCCAACATTTCGGGCTTGAGCCTTTCATCATGGTAGGGAAAAGTGTCAGCAGGCATCCAAACAAAAAGGTAAGGGGGAGGGATGGGGGAAGGAGCATAGGCCCAAAGGCAGGAGGTAATAGGTGGAGAAGTGGGGGGGGGGGGCGCTCGGTGAAAAGAGAGCTGAGGAAAAGAAGACAAGGGGAAGGGAAGGGAGGGGGAATGGAGAATAGGTTAGCAGAAATCAGAGAAGTCAATGTTAATGCCATCCGGCTGGACAGAAAATCAAGCATGATTCCTCCAATTTACAGGTAGTCTTAGTGGGTACACGAGGCCATGGACAGGCACAAGAGTATAGGAGTGTGACCCAGAAATGAAATGGTTAGCCACTGATGCAGACAGAGCGAAGGTGCTCAGTGAAGCGATCTCCCAGTCTGCACCTGTCACATTTGTGGCCCGAAATGTTAAGTTAATAAAACATTAAACACAAGTTTTATCAGGTAAACTTCTCAGTGTCTTTTTATTTTCCCGTTTCCTTTGTTCTCCTGCTTGTGTTCTTATCTCTCTCTCCTACCACGTGGCTTCCGGTACATCTCATACATATTCATTATCATGACATCCCTCCTTTAATCAGAAATAAACTTTACCTTCACTTACCAATATCCCTCAGAAACATACAAACATCGTAACTAATGGTAATACTATAACTCAACTACATAAAATTTACTTCCTACAGCACTCATACATGCACTTTATGATATAAGATTAAAATACTGTCCCAAAGTTCTTATAAAATTATGGCACAAAGTCTAGTTTCGTTTCGGCCTGCCTGTGATATTGTCGTCGCTTCTCGGTTGTTCACACTCAGCGTCAGAAATACTGCTCGCCATGGCTTCGGGTGTTTCTGGCGCTCTAGTCACTTCATCAGGAGTGCTGGTAACTGCCTCTGGAACATCATCAGGTCTCTCAGTTTCAGCATCTCGTATTGGCCTTTCAACCTCTTCGCTCGATGTATCTCTGGACTGGTACCTTTTTACACCTGATACATTTCTCTTATACAGGACTCCAGTCGGAGACTTGACTGTCACCATACTGCCACTTCTGGATACGACAGTATAGGGTTGATGGTAATAAGGTGTGTCTAGCTTACCACCAGTTTCATGCCTCACTAGAACATTATCTCCTTGCATGATGTCTGAGTACTTGGCTCCACGTTTCGAATCTGTGTACAGCTTTGCTGCACCTTTCTTTTCAGCATCGTGGTCCCTCATCTCCTGGTCGTCTCGGATTTCCTTTATTTCTGGCATTTTTGTGCGGATTTTTCTCCCAAAAAATGCTTCTGCAGGACTTTTTCCAGTGGTTGCATGAGGCGTTGCTCGATAGACAGCCACATAAGATATTCTCGCCAATTTTGTCCTTCTGCGTGTGCAATCCTCAATCGTTTTTCAATGGATTGATTTTGTCTCTCTACTTCTCCGTTGGCTTGCGGCCATTTCGGAGTTACTTTATGATGGTGGATACCTGTGGTCCTCATGTATTCCGCAAATGTCTCTGAAATGAATTGTGGACCATTGTCAGAGTATAATGTAACAGGTAATCCATATCTTGCGAATATCTCTGCTAATGCTTGTATTGTTTTTTCAGTGGTTGTGGACTTCAACACCACGTACTCATAGTATCTGCTGTAGTAATCTATCACTACCATAATTGATTCACCTGTCGGTAAAGGTCCAAGAAAATCAACAGCTACGTCGATCCATGGTCCTGTCGGGAGTTGCGTACTCCGGATCGGTTCTGACGGATTACTCCTACTTGTGATTTGACATCCGTGACAAGTTTTAACAAATCTCTCTGCATCTTTATCACAACTGGGCCACCATACCTTGGTCCTGATGTTTTGCTTGGTACCAACAATACCTAGGTGTCCTTCATGCGCTAAGGATACGATCTTCGGTCTCAATCTTTGTGGTATCACCAATCTGCAACCTCTCAATACACACTGTCCGATGCAACAAAGTTCGTCTCTAATGGGAATGTAAGCCTTGAAAGTACACTTGTCCCATTGTCCACTCTGTATGCATTCTCTTACTTCCATGAGTTCTGGATCACGTTCGGATTCTCTCTCGACCTCCTTCGTAGTCACAGCTTTCGGTGAAGCGTACAAAGCTCTCTGTTTCTGTTCCCAATTCTGACTTGGATTGTGGACCACCATCCTTCACCAATCTGGACAGTGGATCAGCAATGTTTGCTTTCCCTGCAATGTGAATTACTTTATATTCGTAGGGTTGTAGTCTGAGTACCCATCTCTCTATTCTGGCACATAGTTTGGATCTAGGTGCATAGATCACCTCTAATGGCTTATGATCTGTGATGAGTTCAAATTCAATGCCGTATAAATATGCATGGAACCTCTCACAGGCCCATACAAGTCCGAGTGCTTCTTTCTCTGTCTGAGAGTATCTTCTTTCCACATCAGATAACGATCTACTGGCATATGCAATGATTCTTGGTCCTCCATCATGCATCTGGACCAACACGACTCCTAAACCAACCGGGCTGGCATCCGCTATGACTTTGGTTGATGCCGCCAGATCGTAATATCCAAGAGTTTTTGCATCTGTCAGGCTTTGCTTCAGCGCTGTGAACGCTTTCTTCTGCTCAGATCCAAAATGAAATGGTATTCCTTTCCTGGTTAGTTTCCTTAGTGGTTCTGCCACTGTAGCAAAATTTGGAATGAACTTTGCACAAAAATTGACCAATCCCAGGAAACTCCTCACCTCTGTTGCGTTCTGAGGTGCACGTGCCTCTGCAATAGCTTTCACCTTGGCCTCTGCAGGGTTTAGTCCTTCCCGTGTAAGTGTGTCCCATGAAGTCCATTTCTGACACACCAAACTGGCACTTGTTTCCATTCACGGTAAGGCCTGCCTCCTGTAGTCCAGATAGTACACGCCTCAACCGTTTGTCATGCTCTTCCTTCGTTGGTGCATGGATTATGATGTCGTCAGAAATGTTGGCAACTCCAGGAATGCCTTGAATCACTCGATGGATTTCATACTGGTAGATCTCCGAAGCTGCATTAATTCCAAATGATAGTCTCTTGTAACGATACAATCCACAGTGAGTCACAAATGTTGTTACATCTCGGGAACTTGGATCCAGCTCTAATTGATGATAGCCCCATTTCAGATCAATTTTTGAGAATACCATGCTGGTAATTAGTTCTTGAAGTATTTCCTCCACTGTTGGTATAGGGTGTCGTTCTCTAATTATAGCTTCATTGGCCATTCTCATGTCAACACATAGTCTTATGTCACCCTTTGGTTTGGGCACAATCACTACGGGACTGACCCATTGTGTCGAATGTTCCACAGGTTCAATAATGTCTTGTTCGATCAATTCTTTAATTTTGGCTTCGACTTTCCCACGAAGTCCAAACGGAGTTTGGCACATTGGTTGTGCTTTGGGTTTGACCGTTTCATCTACCGCTAGCTTCAATTGTCGACCTTTCAGCTTTCCTACTCCTTGGAAGACTGCGGGGAATTCTTGCTTCATATCCTCGTATGACTGAATTGAATTGACACAAGCTCCAATATGAAGTATTGCCAGGTCTTGCGCTGTGCTTCTACTCAGCAATTGTTCTCCCCTCTCTTCTATGACCATAAACTCTGCTTCGGTGTACTTATCTCCAGCTTCAACAGTTGCAGTAAAACATCCAATGGTCTGCAATGGCTTGGTTGCTGTGTATGGATACAGTTTCTTGGAACACTTCTTTGAGGTACAGATGATCTTTTTCCTTTTCAACTTCTCCCATAAATGTCGATCAATCACATTACTGTCACTGCCTGAGTCTACAATGACCTGCACTGTCACTCCACCAATGATCACTGGGACCTTCTCATGATGTACATCATTCAACGTAAATTGGTAACAACTCTGTTCCTCCTGGGTATCATCATCGTCACCGTCTATCTGGCGAATGGTATCTTTCTTTCCAGGATACTTTCCTTTCCCCCAGGCTTTTCCTTTGGAAGTTGTACTCTTCCTCTTCTGGTCTGCATTGGACTTGCTTTTGCACTTCTTTGCAAAGTGGTCCTTACCTCCACACTTTCTGCAAACTTTGCCATTGGCCGGGCAATATGGGTCTTTTCCAAAGTGACCTCGGTTTCCACATCGATAACACTCCACGTCCTGTGTCGACGTATATCTTGGCTGATTATGGCGATGTGAGAGCCTCTTAATTTGCTGGCTTGAGTTGTCTATCAGGGTCATGGTATGAAATTGCCCTTCAATTGCAGCAGCAATGGTTAAAGCATCGGTGAGTTCCAACTCACTCCCTCTTTCCAGTAGACGTCTTCTGAGTTTATCTGATCTGCAGTGCTGTACGACTTGATACAGTAATTGGTTGTCCAAATCAGCTGGCATGTAATTGCATCCAACAGCTAGCTGGCGTAGTCTCGTCACGTACTGAGCAATTGTCTGGCCATCTTCTTGTCTCGTTCTGCGAAACAAATGGCGTTGAAATGTAGCATTCGGTGTCACTACATAGTGTGCATTTAATGCATCTACCGCTTTCCGGTACTCATCTTTTTTTCCAGTATTTAAAAGTGTTTTAAATGTTTCCCGAACTGCAGGTCCAGCAGGGAAAAGAAGTAACGCCCTTCTCTGCACTTTTTGTTCAACTGTACCGGTATCTAAAAATAGGCCACGACTGTCAGCGTAGGATTCAAATTCTTCCAGCCATGCCTTCCACTTCACACTTACAGTGCTTGCATCACCTGTTGGGTCAAAATGAGCAATTCCACTATGTGTTAGAAAGTTACCGTCTGCACCAGCCATGAGGAAATATTCCAGCCCCAAAAGTACTGAGTCAAAGAGAAAATTCTTATCACCTTGAAGTTGTCTGTAATCCTCTGTAATCTTGTTTAGTCTTTAATTTTCTTCAAGCTTCTTTCATCCTCGACGCCAATGTCACATTTGTGGCCCGAAATGTGAAGTTAATAAAACATTAAACACAAGTTTTATCAGGTAAACTTCTCAGTGTCTTTTTATTTTCCCGTTTCCTTTGTTCTCCTGCTTGTGTTCTTATCTCTCTCTCCTACCACGTGACTTCCGGTACATCTCATACATATTCATTATCATGACAGCACCCAGTCTCTCCAGTGCAGAGAAGGCCAGAAAGGGAGCACCATTTGGAGTAGATCACTCATCGGGGTACAGAAGTGAAGTGTTGCTTCACTTGTTAGGCGCCTGTTTGGGGCCCTAAACTGTGATGGGGGAGGAGATGTGGGCACAAATGTTGCACTTCTAGCACGCACAGGGCAACGTGTCGGGGGTGGTGGGGGGGGGGGCCATAAAAAGTATTCACAGTAATCTTCCTTTGTAAATTTCCTTTGGTCTTAAGGATAGAATAATAAATAGGAGTACTTTCATATTGTGTGACCCCCTCTCCACACCTTTGTCCTTGGTATCCATGGATTAGGAAAAGGACAATTCAAGAAGGGATCTCACACTGGATTACCATCCATGATTCCATTGGAATTGTGCTTATGTCAACCTTGATAGTCAGATAAAGGTCAGGTTCCATTGAACTCAAATAGATTGAAGGACAGTTAAAAATTAAAACTATTGGAGAACTGCTGCTGTCCATAGAACCCATCCTTGAAGCAGAAACAGTGTTCTGTGCAACTTGGATTTCCTGAGCCCTTTGAGCTAATTAAAAAAAAATCAGATACCAACCCCATCCACAAAACTGGCTACAGCTCCAGGGTAAACAAATTAGGTGACAGAGATTCCACTAATTGGAATGGTTTATATGCTTTTGAAAGGCTCCCAAAAATTAAGCTGAATCTTTTGAACCTGGAGACTCGAATAGTATCTTTTAAAAGATTTTGAATGTGGTATTTTTAAGTACAAAAAAATTGACCACTGACCCCATGGATCAAACAAAAATAGCTTTGTACGTTTTTAACATCATCATCGGTTTTTTTTTAAAAATCAATACAGGTAGTGAATTGACAGAGTGATTAAAATGCCATTATTTATATTAAATCCACTGTCAGCAGTTTAAATCCAATTTTATCAATTTACTCTTCGGTTTATTGGGGAACCTATTTAAACATGCAGAATTCTTTTTTTTAAATAAAATGCAGAGACATGACCTGGTTCATAAAAAATTGAGAGCTTCTCAAATGAGCTTGAGTGGAAACCAAAATTTACTTGCTGTAAATGATATTGTTTTCACAATGGGAATGTCAGAGGAGATTTCTTCTTGACAACCGAAATGCTCTTCCTCAAAGTGTGATGGAAGTTAATTCACTAGCCTTCATTATTCAGTCGCTTCATGCCTTGTTTAGGTGCATTTGAGGTTAATGTGACTCCCAAGAGCATACTGGTGTCAAAGCAAACAGTGGTGACTCTATTTAATATCAAGAGTAAATGTTGAGAGTTCCTGTAAATGAAGATCGTCATTGCCACAATCTAACGTTGCACCACAGTAACTTGTAACGACTATTGCAACTAGCAAGATCAGGCTGCATTCAGGCATGGAACACCTCTCTGCCTGAGCCAAATACTCAGTACAGTGGGTTCGCATCTGAGCGGTTGGAAAACTAGGTATCCTCTGACAATACATCCTTGGAAGGAATCTCTTTATTTTTTTTCCACATGCCTTCTCCTTTCACTTCCTCTTCCACTTCCTTTTGTTCCTTGTCTTGCCTGTCCTGCTCCGTCTCTCCCTCCCCATCTTTTATGTCCACATCCACTACCTGCTGCTGCTTATATAGTGACTTGAGACCTGTCTGCAAACAGTTCAGACAGAGAAGATGAAAAGGGAATGACATCTGCACTGTACCCCAAGACACTCCTCTGTTGATTAAATGTCTTCATCAATAGGCTAGCCAATTTTGGTTGCAATAAAAATGCATATGCCAGAAGCAAAAACTAACTTGAAACCTGTCTGTGGTGAAAAGCCATTTATTCCCCATTGAGCATCCCAGAATATTTTTTTAAAAATAACAGTCACATAAGTAACTTTCCTCTTTTTTTGGAAGTGCAGTGCTAGCACAAAAATTGTGGAACTTTGGAATTTAAAATCAATGGCCACATTATTTTGCGAACATTTAATACTTTTGTTTTAGGCCATCTTGCCCAGATCTAACTGTATTGGAACTCTGCATGTATTGTAAAAACCTGGCAGGCCACCTACTGTCTCAAATTTTGGTCCCCTGTGTTCAAGGATTCTGCTATTGTCAAAAAAATGTAACATACATACTTGATATACATTAACTTTTGCCTGCCATAAAGCAGACAAAGAGTCCCTATTAGTATTGTCCTGGTGCCCCTTACAGTGTGAGAGAAAGAAGCAAAAGCGAGTCCTTTCAGTGTTACTGGCTGCCTGTGGATTCACCTCCAGTGCTCCCACAGCCCTTTCGGCTGCGCAGACTTCTATTTGTTCCAACCCAAGCTCCAGATCCTAACCTCCAACACAATGTCTGAACCATAACACTTTTACAAAAAGAATTTGAAAATTTCACATCCTAATTTACCTTCCCCATCAAATTTTTTCTTGCCTTTGCTTCAGGAAACCATCCTGTTTGTTTTTGGATTCCTCCACTCTTAAACATTATTCCCTTTTACTTTGTATAACTACGTTCAGATTTATTGTCAGAGTACATACATGATGTCACATACAATGCTGAAATTCTTTTTCTTGTGGGCCAGCAGAATTACCACTTATTGGCAATGCAAAAACTGTACACAATGCATGCATGTAAACAAATAAAGAACTGGAAACAAACTGATTGTGCAATACAGAGAGGAAAAAAAGAAAATCAATAAAGTGCACAAATAAGAGTCCTTAAATTAGTCCCTGGTTGAGTTTGTTGTTGAGGAGTCTGATGGTGGAGGGGAAGCAGGGTTGATTAGGAATAGTAAATATGATTTGTGCATGGTAGGTCACGTTCAACCAATCATAGAGTTTTTCAAAGAAATTATCAGAAAAATTGATGAAGGAAAGGCCGTGGATGTTCTCTACATGGTCTTTTACAAAGTAAGGCCTGTGACAAGATCCCGCATGAGAAGTTAGCGAGGAAGGTTCAAACGCTCAATGTTCATGGTGAGGTAGTAAACTGGATTCAACATTGGCTTTGTAGGAGAAGTCAGGGAGTGGTGGTGGATGATTGCCTCTCTGACTGGAAGCCTGCGACTAGTGGTGTGCCTCAAGGATTGGTGCTGCATGCACTGTTGTTTGTCATCTATATCAATGATCTGGATAATAATATGGTAAATTGGATTAGCAAGTTTGCAGATGACACAAAAATTGGAGGGGACATAGACAGCGAAGAAGGCTTTCAAAACTTGCAGAGGGATCTGGGCCAACTGTAAAAAATTGCTGCAAATGGCAGGTTGAATTTAATGCAGACAAATGTGAGGTTTTGCACTTTGGAAGGATCCTGTAAATAGTACGGCACTGAGGAGAGGGATCTGGGAATACAGATACAGGTACATGATCCTTTATCCAGAACCCTTGGGGATTTCCGGATTTCGGAAAGCCTACCCGAATTGTGCTGCCATATCCACCCCCACCCCCTTCCAATCGCCTGGCCGTCTCCCCCAACCGCCGGTCCCCTGACCGTCAGTCCCTCGGCTGTCTCCCTCAACCACGGTCCCTCGGCTGTCTCCCCAACTGCAGTCCCTCAGCCGCCCGGCAGTCTCCCCGGCCACCCGGCCGTCTCCCCTGGCCGCCTCCCCTGACCTCCCACCAGTCTCCCCGACCACCAGTCCCTCGGCTGCCTCCCCCGATTGCCGGTCCCTCGGGCGCCCGGCAGTCTCCCCTGGCCACCTTCCCCGACCGCCTGGCAGTCTCCATGACCGCCAGACCCTTGGCTGCCACCGCCGATCCCTCGGCTGTCTCCCCCAACCACAATCCCTCGGCTGCTTCCCCCGACTGCCGGTCCCTCGGCTGCCTGGATGTCTCCCCTGACCGCCGGTCCCTTGGTCACCCGGACGTCTCCCCCTTCCGCCGGTCCCCACTCGCTGGATTTTGGAGCTTTCCGGATTTTAGATGTCTGGATATTTTACATGTACCTGTATATAATTCCCTGAAAGTGGTGTCACAGGTGGATAAGGTAATAAAGAGAGCTTTTGGTCAATGACAATGCACCTATAATCCTCACCCTGGATTTAGGTAGAAAATGTTTTAAATATTGGCGAGCAAACGTTTCTCTATTGACTGACCCTTCACTGACTCTGGTAATTAAACAGTGTATGGAGAAATATTTTGATATCAATGATAATGGTGAAGTTACACCATCCATCTTGTAGGATGCTGCTAAAGCAATAATAAGGGGTAAAATGATCGAAATATTAAGTGGAATAAGAAGGAACAGATTGAAGAAGCAATCATACTTGTAAAGTAAAATAATAAAGGTACTAGAGACAGTACATAAAAATAACATTAACAATAAAGAACTAAATGAATTAAGACAAAAAAGACATGAATTAGAGGACATACAAAATGGAAGGGGTCTTGAGATTTTTGAATCAAAAATATTATGAGAAGGGGAACAGAGCTAGTTTCCTCTTGGCATTTCAGATGCGTAAAGAACAAACTAATAGAGTGGTCTCCGAAGTCTTTCACCCGGCCTCAAGAAAGTTAGTTACACAACCAAGAGAAATAGCAGAAGCATTTGCATCCTTTTATGAAGAACTATCTGATTCTCCTGAAATCATCGACGAAGGGGAAGATAAGAACATTCTTTTCTAGATTAAATCCACCCTCCCTTCCCCAAGAAGAAGCGATAAAAATGATAGCATGTATTAAAGAACAGGAAATAAAGGGAGTTATTAATAAACTAAAGAATAACAAATCCCCGGGGACTGATGGGATTCCGGGAGAATTCTACAAGTGTTATAGGGAGGAGCTCTCCCTGACCCTGGCTATAATTATGGTCCAGGTGCAAGCCAATGGTACTATGCAGAAAAATATTTCGGCACAGACAAGAGGGGCCAAAAGCTTGTTTTGGTGATGTCGTACTCCATGGTTCTAGGTATAAATCACTGAAGTATCAAAGAAAAATAATATAGCAACAAAGTGCGAGGATTTCTTTAGATAGAAGGATTGCAATGATCAAATAATTTATTTTAAAATCTGCTGTTCAAAGATTTTTGTCAATCTGGTCAAGATACAGCTCTGAAGAAAACAGCAAAAGGTACAATTCATTACATAAATTGGTTCAGATTGTCACAGCATTCTAAGCTAGTCAATGAAATGTGCAAACTTCCCTGTCTAAGATTACATGTGTCTATGTTATGTACCATACAGCAGCAATACAAATGAGCCCAGACAGCGTTATATTTAAAATAATATTTTTAATTGTTAATAAACCATTACACTTTCTCTAATTTAACTAACTTATCTAAACTTATGTAACTTAACCCCCAACTATGCATGAATATACTGGTAAATGTGGAATACCCCAAGACTCTACAGCTCAGCTCAATTATCGAAAGGCAGTTCAAAGTTCAGTTTCAGAAATTCAGTGATGATACGTTGGCTTGAAATTGATGCAACACATTTGCCTTACATGGATGCAACACGCAGGCTTTAGATGGTTGAGATACACAGGCCTTAGATCAATGATTCTCAACCTTCTTTCCCACTCACACACCACCTTAAGCAATCCCTTACTAATCACAGAGCACCAATGGCATAGGGATTACTTAAAGTGGTATGTGAGTGGAAAGAAAAAGGTTGTGAACCACTGCCTTAGATGAATGCGACAAGCAGGCTTTAGAAGGATCAGACACGCAGGCCTTAGACAAAATTAGCAGTTCAGGAAGTAGGTGAAAGAGACCGGGGGTGTCAGAATATTCATAACTCACGAAATCTTTGTTGAGTGCTTCTAACGAAGACTTTTTTGGACAAGTGCCAACCAAAATTCCCTCTTCTTTGGCTTAGGGAACTTGAAGCAAGTGATGCTCACAAAGTTTCCAGAACCCTTTTCATGGGTCAGCCAAACTCAAGTGACTCTCACTCTGTTACCATCCAAGTGCAGTATTTCTTCTGCAAGTAGAAATCTCTTTGTGGGTCAGCTGAACTCAAGTGACTCTCTCTCTGTTACCATCCAAGCGCAGTATTTTTTCTGCAAGTAGAAACCTCTTTGTGGGTCAGTCGAACAAGAGTGATCTCCACTCTTTTTGGTCACAGAATGGTTTTCTCATTTCTCTATAACAAACCAGAGGAACTCAGACAGATTGGCTATATACTCATTCCTTTAAAACTGACAAGAGAAAATCAAGCAGGTTGTCTATAACCACGTATGAGACTAATTCAGCACAGTATTTCTTCTTCAGAGAACTGTTTGCTCTTGTGCTGTCTCCTTAAAATGGCCTCCGAGCAAAACTATGCACTGCTTCCTCAATATGATGGTCACATGGTCTCTGCATCTGGGATTTCCAGGGCTTCTCTCCACACTGCAAATGTATCCATTTGGGAACATGCTGTCTTCAAAGCCTGCTGCTAATTCACAGAGACTTTCCAAAAGTTGCAGGCTTTTGTTAAATCTGTTGTCTTAAAGTGGAAGTGTCAGACAAATGAAAATGAACTGAAAAACGGGAGCATGTCACAGTCTGCTTTGACTTATTTATAGCAGCAGAATTATTCTAATGAAATGAATCTGTTTAACATAACATAATAACATAACATATATAACATAACAATTACAGCACGGAAACAGGCCATTAGGCCCTTCTAGTCCGCACCAAACCAAACACCCCTTTCTAGTCCCACCTCCCTGCACAATGCCCATAACCCTCCATCTTCTTCTCATCCATATACCTGTCCAACCTTTTCTTAAATAATACAATTGACTCCGCCGCCACTATTTCTCCCGGAAGATCATTCCACACAGCTACCACTCTCTGAGTAAAGAAGTTCCCCCTCATGTTACCTCTAAACCTCTGCCCCTTAATTCTTAACTCATGTCCTCTTGTTTTAAACTTTCCTCCTCTTAACGGAAATAGTCTATCCACATCCATTCTGTCTATCCCTTTCATAATCTTAAATACTTCTATCAAATCCCCTCTCAACCTTCTACGCTCCAAAGAATAAAGACCCAATCTGTCCAATCTCTCCCCATACTCCAGATGCTTAAACCCAGGCAACATTCTGGTAAACCTTCTCTGCACTCTCTCCACTCTGTTTATATCCTTCCTATAATTAGGCGATGTAATCAGATTAGTTTTATATTTAGGAGCAAAGTGTTGGTCAATATCATTCAGAGAACTCAGTACCCCTCAAAAGCTATGCAGAACTTTGCCTTTCTTTTTAACATTCTTCTCCCAACAGAAGAGCTACAGTTAGTTACCTTGTGGGTCTTTTGTCCCCAATTTGCTCCCAATGAAGATGGAAAAGTATTGTGTTAACACACACACCCCATTACAAACATTAACTCAAGCAAGAATTGTAGCATGAGAAATGTGCCACACCCCCTATTACATATTCAGAAAGGAAAAGAATGAGACCCAAGACTTGGCTCTAGGGCACAGTCAGAATGGAAAAATTCACAAGGCAGTATTCAGCACAAGCACCTTTTCTGAGTGGAACATTGTTTTACACCACGACACCATGGGGAATGCTCCTGTGATGTTTTTATTTACACAACAGTCTAGAATACCCAAATGGCTGAATAGAATATTCAAACTAACTGATTGTTGAAGGTATATTAAAAATTAAAAGTGATATTTAAAATGATGAAAGTGGTATAGGATTGAAATTAAAGTGGCTTCCCTCTGGAGTTAGACATGCTTTTGAACACATCAGTGAATTCAGAGCCTAATGTTCCATTTGCATCAACAAGATTATGCATCCCACAGTCCGTAGCAAGAAATATTTTACAATGAGTTTTTAACACATTGACATTCATTAATCCAATTCAAAGTGGTGCTTCATGTTCACATGTGCAAAGATAAGCTGGCTTGTATCTTTTCTAATATTAACCCTACTCGTGTCAGATGCAAATCTGATATTGCTACATTGACACAAATGTTTTGGTCTTGTCCATCCTTAGAAATCTATTGGAAATAAATTTTTAATATCTTTTCAACTGTATTTCAGGTGGAACTATGACTCAATCCAATAACTGCTCTTTTTGGGGTTATTAAACCAGACATAGGGAGTTTTTCTGTACATGCATAATGGGTTGTGGGCTTCTCTACATCGCTGGCTAGAAGAGCCATCTTATTCAAATGGAAAGACTCTTGACCTCCAAGTTCTCTCACATTATGTCCTGTTTAAGTCCATAAAAATTAGATATCATGTATCAGTGAAAATTTGAAGATACATGGTGACTTTTTATGTTTCATTTTCATTTGATGTAAATGTTTTTAATGTGATTAGAAGTACTCACCCTTCCAGATGAGATTTAGTCTTACCTTGGTTTTTGATTCACGGTATGGATCAAAAACTACAAAATATATGTAATCTTCAAGATAAGCTGCTCATACAATGTTTGCATACCATCAATTGAAAGCCTACTTAAAGGATAAATTGGGAAACAGACTGAGATTACCAGAAGGAAGAAGCTTTGAGTATGTGATTACAGACACAATGATAATTAAAAGATTTGTTACAAACATGCACATCAAGCTGCAAGATAAGGAAAATGATGAAATGAGCTATAAACCCAAACAAAAGTGAGAAAAGGATTTAAACATAAAGATAAAAAATGAGACATGGGAAAAGTTATGTTCTGGAACTATGAAGAATATAATAAACACAAGGTTACGCATGATACAATATAATTGGTTCCACAGGTTATATATCATGCCCCAAAAGTTAAATAAATGGGATCCAACATTATCAGACAGATGTTTTATCTGTAAGAAGGAAACGGGAACAACAGTACATGCAATTTGGACATGTGAGAAAGTGGAAAAGTTTTGGAAAGATCTAAATCAGATATTAAATAAAATCACAAAAAACTACATACCAAAAAATCCAGAGATCTTCCTTCTAAGTAATACAAGAAGTAAGGAATTAAGCCTCAAACTGGAAGAAGCGCAAAAAAGATTTAATATGATATTAGCCTTAGCGGTTGCAAAAAATGTATAATGTCAACTTGGAAAATGGAAGAGAGCATGAGTATACAGCAATGGTACATGGTACATTGGAAAAAATAACATATAATTTAAAAGATAAAGTCACATTATTTGAACAAATTTGGGAACCGTACATGGAACATAACAGAGAGGGCTTGCCTCAGACCTCCACCCCATAAAATGATAAGAAGACAAAATGACCTGATCCAGTGTGTAAAAGTGGATGACACAATTTTCTTGTTTATTTTTCATTGTGTGATGACATTGTTTAATTGTTTTATTGTATTGTATATGTTGAATGTTTATTGGTTTTGGAGGGGGGTGGGAAGGGGGAGGGAAGATAGGGGGGAAAAAAGGGGAGAAAATGCCACTGTGTATATTTAAGAGGGAAATGTTTGTATGTATTTTGGTTGATATGATTCACAGTGTGAAAAATAAAAAAATATTTATAAAAAGATAAGCTGCTCAGATGTTTTGTTTTTGGTTAGTTTTTTTTTAAATAGAGCAAGTCAGGCAGGGGTTTTTATTGTTTATTTAATATATATAAAGTATTTTTGATGTTTTTTTCTGTCTTCACCCAGTGCAGTGGATAGGCGATTGAGTGTATATGGTTTGAAGTTCTATCATGAGATACATACATATGTGATATTGTATTTTCAGTTTCATTCCCTTTTCTTCATTGTACTTAATTTATTATAAAAACCAATAATAAAGATTGAAAAAGGAAGCATTTTCACACATTGAAAGTTCTGTGGCAATTCACTTCTGAGTCAATCCCACACATTATTAGGGGCACAGTAAAATTGAATCTTGTATTGTGTAATAATCTACTCAGCAGAAATATAAACATAAAGTTGATTTCAGGATTAAAACTAGGTGAGATACATTGTATAAATTTAATATAAAGAATTATTTTTAGAGAAGATAAAAGATAATGGATTGAATCGCATGAAATCAACAGTGCATTCTCTTATGGATATGGCAAATTAGCCAGCAGGTTTGATGGTTTAGGAGTTATGTATCTGCAGAGTTTAATGATTTATACCATTCCACACAAAGGTAAACCTTGCCCTTAGCCGCCCCATTACTTCTAAGAACTTGCTGAATTTACATATTAATTGATCATTAAACTCACTACAGAAAGTTAAGTTTCGCAAATAATTGTGTAAGTACCTTTTTAATAACATGGGACTTGTTAATACAATCCCAATCACCACCCTCTTCCAGAAATTGTTGAAGTTACTGGAGCAATTTCATTCTTTAATGTTGTAATTGTTCTCAATCTTCTTATTTTTGCTACATGTCACTTCTGTCTCCTTCTCTCTCTTTTTAAATCTGATCCTTCTTCCCCGCATTTTAATTTTGCTTTTGGACCCAAATCGGTTCTATTTATTCCGGCTTAACTGTCATTTCTCTGATTATTTAATCTCATTGGTTAAGGAAATCAAAGTTCAAAGTTCAGATTTATTGTCAGAGTACCTACATGACATCACATACTGCCCTGACATTCATTTAGCTGTGGTCAAGACAGAATTGCTACTTAATGGTATGGCAAAAAAATTGTACTCAAGAACAGATCTGTAAACAATGACTGTGCAATATAGAAGAAAGAAATATTCAGTAATACCTAAGTGCAAAGTAAGAGTCCTTAAATGAGTCTCTGATTGAGTTTTTTTTTAAATTTTGGTGTCTGATGGTAGAAGGGTAGCAATTGTCACTTATTTATAAAAGAGTTTGAAATGAACAGATTTTGGATTTACTTTCAAAGTACATACATGACATCACACGCAACCCTGAAATTCCTTTATCCTGTGGGCGCGGCAGAATTACCACTGATTGGTCGAACAAAAAATAAACTGTACCTAGTGTAAAACATGTAAACAAAGAACTGTAAATGTAAACAAACTGACTGTACAATACAGAGAGAAGAAAAATAAATCAATAAAGTGCGCAACAGCTGTTCCTGAACCTGGTGGTGTGAATCTTGTGGCACCTATACCTCTTTCCTGATGGCAGCAGCGAGAAAAGTGCTGGGTGGTGTGGGTCTTTGACGATTGCTGCTATTCTCTGATGGCAACGTTCCCTATAGATATACTCAATAGTGGGGAGGGTTTTACCTATGATTTCTTGGGCTGTGTCTACTACCTTTTGGAGGGCTTTACACTCAGGCGTATTGGTTTTTCCATACCAGACTGTGATGTGGCCCATCAGCACATTTTCCACCACACATCTGTAGAAATTTTCTAGGGTTTCCAATGTCGTACCAAATCTCTGCTAACTCCTGAGGAAGTAGAGAAGCTGACGTGCTTTCTTCATGATGCCATTGGTGTGTTGGGTCCAGGAAAGATCCTCTGAGATAGTGACTGCCAAGAACTTAAATTTGCTCACCCTCTCCACCTCTGATCCCCCAATGATCACTGGATTGTACACCACAGTGTAGGAAATAACTAAACAGGCAACATTCATGATTCCTGATATCACAATAAACTCACATCAACCACACCAAAACACAAACTGCTGGAAGAACAGCAGGTCAAGTAGCTACTGTGAAGGCAAAGGGTTGATCAGCATTTCGGGTCCAGATGACGAGGACTGAAATTGTAGAGGGAAGATAGCCAGTGTAGAGAGATGAGAGGGTGTGATGACATCTACTCTACTTTTGCAGACATGTTCAGATGTGCAAATATTTTTATTCCTTGTTGAAATGGGGTCATTACAAAATTATCTGATTCTATGTTCCTTGAATTACTAAAACCCATTCAGAAGACTGGAACATGTGCCCTCTCATAGAGGTAGTTAAGCATTAACCACATTATTGTGGTCAATCCAAGTTTGCCTGAGTAAGAAGAGCAAACTTCCTTTCTTGTAGGATATTAGAGAACATAATAAATTTTACTTTTATTTAAATAACTTGGTTGTTCCTATTACTGGTTCTAAATTAATTTAGAATTAATTAAATTAATCTAAATTCTCTGATTGCCAAGATGTATTTCTAACCCAGATTGGTAAACAATAGTCCAGATCTCTAAATGTTAGTCCAGTAAGTTAAACCGCTCTGCTACTTTTCAAGTAATGCAATTGGAAGGGGGGAACGGCTGTTTAAAATAGCAGAAGAGAAGTCATAATGCATTATGCTTTCAAAATAAAACAGAAAGTTCTGGAAATACAGAGCATCTGTGCAAAGAAAAACAGTTAATGTTCCATCTTTCATCCGAAGCAGAGAAAGTTAGAAATATAATGAGTTTTAATTTGTAGAGGTAGGAGGGACAGTAGAGAGAACAGATGGACAGAGTGGGGAGATTGAATGACACAATAGAGGTGTGGGTTTGACAGAAGATCATTCTCTCAACATCTTAGCCCTACTTCTCTCTCTACAGATGCTGCCTAACCTCCTGAGTAGTCCCACAATCCTCTGCTTTTGCTTGGGATTTCCAGTACTTGTGCTTCAACGTGAACTGTTAGTCAGCCCCATCGAAAATAAATTCCAGGCTGTTAAGTTTCTAAGACACACAAATCAGGAGGGTGAAAGCCAGCATGAACAGCAGCACAGTCTGGATGCAGCAAATCGTGCAGGCCACAGGATTGTAATATGTGAGGCCAATTCACTTATGTGCTGGCAATTATGACAAGGATGTCACCACCTCTTTTAGGTTTGGTACATTTGTACAATTATCTGTGCTTGTACAGGATTGTAATATGTGAGGCCAATTCACTTATGTGCTGGCAATTATGACAAGGATGTCACCACCTCTTTTAGGTTTGGTACATTTGTACAATTATCTGTGCTTGTTTTATCACAAGAAGTTTCAGTTGTAGCCTCTTGCCAACAAATTCTTTCACTACATTCATTCATCCACTATCAAGATTTAGTGAATCAGACAGAAATAGATCTATCACTAAAAATTATGTTCCTGGCTCCTCGGCTGTGTACAAACTATCATCTGCTCTTGTGCAGCTGGGGAATGAGACACAAAGGGAAGCAGTATTTCAATACTGGCCTAATGAAGGATGCGTTCATTGTAAGTGGGTATCTGGATCTGCCCAAATCTCTTAAATTAGTCCAAACAGTTTCTAGAAGTCCATTATATTGTTTGAATAAAAACAGAGAGTTCAATGTAAAATTATTAGCCTTTCTACTGCAATCTTTTATCTATCTGACTTTGTTTTTGGTTAAGATTTTAAGAGATTTTAAAACCCATGTACCTTGTTAAATGGCAGCTGGTGCTACTGACAAGGAACATTTGATTTCCTTGCGCTTTATGCTCAAGGGTTCTTTTAATTCTGTTCCAGGCAGACAGATGTGAATTCAATTTGAATATTAAAAAAATAACTTTATTGGTAAAAATGTAGATTGTAAACCTGTGCATTGAGGTCATCAGTTATTATAAGAGCACAAAGAACTTAATAAACAACGTATTTTCTGTCTCACTATTCTCTAGCATTTTTTCCACAAATTTGCCTGCTGACAAATTTGGTACAGATGGTTGGAACATTGGAGGAGGCTGTCAAGGCTGATTTATAGTCATGTACATGACAAGAGGTCTGATTATATCTGAAAGCCTTCATGAAGACCACATGGACCCTGACATTTTGTGATGAGCCCTCAAGAAGCCTTGCAGTGGACTAGAGGGAAGGCTGAGCACCGTGAGCTGCCTGCAGGCCCTGAGAGGCAGCACTCAAAGCTTGCAAGGCCAGGCTAGATACACCGCCTGTGGACCTGAAGCACAACTGCACTCACAACTCACTCTGCTCAACCTGAAGTTGAAGGCTGATCTGTGTTCTCTTGTATTATGGCTTACCTGAACTTGACAAGCTGAATTTCTGGAAACCTGAAGATTTCGGTAAGGCTCTCATTGACAATAGCGGCATTTAAAGACATTTAGAATTCTAATCAATTTGACCTCACAAATCCTTTCAGCTCTAAAATAATACTCATTTATGAATTTGCCTGCTTGTAAACAAATTCTTTATTTCTGGGAGTTGATGCAATGTCATAAAAATAAAAACTGAATACTGCTTGGTTGTTCTTTTACGATTACGTATGTAAATATAAATATATCAAGTGAAAATTTATCCATATTTAAACATCTTTTACAGCAGATAAATGTTATAAAACAACATACCAAGAGTCACTGATAGATTTAACCACTGTACAACTTCTAATGATTATATTTGCTCCTTATGTGCATTGTCTGACTAAAAACAAATCACTTTGATCTATATGAAATTTTACAGTAATTCATTGAAGTATATTGTAATATTGTAAAATTGGATATCTGTGTCTTATCATTAATGCCCATAAAAAATTATTTTACAGCAAGATAAGTCTGCAAACCATTTGCCTCTTGCCATGTTTTCTGAGAGAAACGAAGCTCCCAAACATTCTATACACTCTCTGAGATTTTGGGAAAGTTGTAAAAATGCTGATAAAAATCACTTTATTAAAATGTATTAAAATGTTTAATCCACGTCAGCATTTTGCTGAGGACCTTCATGTTTTCCACTATATGCTACCCTACTAATCCTATTTTCACAGGTTGTTATTCAGAGAATGATTTCAACGTGAAAACTCATTCTCATTGCAATATATCATCACTGCAAAGGAGGGAATTGGCAAATGGAGAGATGATAAACAGTGAAGTCCCAAAAAAGTTTTAAATTTCTCCTGCAAAATATGTATTTTCTCCTGATTCTTCAGCACCACAATTTTGTTAAAAAAATCAAAAGCAGCAAAAGTTCTCATGTAAGTTTGAGATCAGCTTTCCAAACGAAATTAGAAAAGTGTGCGACTGTGCTGTGTGCTAACAACTACATCAAAAGAGTGAAATGCTGTATTTATAAAGGTTTTGCGGCTGAAAGAGAAATAGCTTCCAGGCACAAGGCACATGACTATACCATTTTGGGAAAAGGGGAAGATCAGCTCGATCAGTACAGCCCCAGGGCCCAACTCCTAGACAATAAATACCTTACACAAAATTTAATTGTTTTCCTTTTCAGTAGGGGAGATCGAAGTGAAAAGCCAGTGAGCACATCACGCTCGTGAACATAAACTGCAGAGCCAGAGAATAGCATTTCTGAGGTAAGCTGTTTGGTTATTTTCTAGTGAGCCTATTTTCCAAAAAAATTGCATGAGAACCTGTCATATATTACAAGCAGGCAGCGTTTTACTAGGCAAAGTTTGACATACATACAAAATCAGATCATTTATTAAAAACCCTTGAAATAAATTAAATTTTGTTTATTTTCATTGTTGAGATGATGATGTTCAGTGTAGTGGTGGAAGAAAATAAAAAAATATATATGTCTTTAAATCTGTCTGAATAGCTAAAACTGCGAATGTCCTTTTGACTTGCTTTCAAAATGTAGTCGTTATGCACATCTTGGAAAGATGCATGCTAAGGTGAAACTGTGAAATGTGATGATTTCAGAAAGCATGAGAGTTCAATCAATTTCACTTATCCAAATGGAAAATTAAATCATATATATTGGGATTAATAGTAAGAAAAATGGATGAAGAGCATTAGCTGATCCATGCTGTGACAAAAGTATGTCCTTCCTGCTGCCAGAAGATCAATCAATGAGCTGTGGACAGAACAGTATTTGTCTATGAACTGGAAAGTTCAGCTTACATTAGCAATACCTGTACATCAAGAACAACTTTTCTTTAAGTATTCATCTCTGCGCTTTATCATAGACATTTTCGAAGGTTGAGGTTTCAGCTAGTGGAGCAATGGGGTGCTGCAGCTGAATGATCATCTTGTTTCATAAAAATTGAAATAAATAAAAAGAAGCAATTATAAATCTGCTTCTTCAGATGTTCCCAGGTGCAATACAGCCACTGAAGTGTTTTTTTTAAAAGTGCAGTCACTTTTGTAGTGCACGAAGCTGACTCGATTTGGTGCAATGACATTTATGTGTGGAATGGGTAGGAATCGATGCTAGTTTAAAAAATGATCAGCTGTTATCCGTTAAAGATTTTGCTTATTTCAGTATGGAATTGAATACTCCCTATATCCTGGTATATTAGCATTCGAGATAAGAAAGACAAATGCATAGATTTTTATTATCCACTTCTCTTACTATTCTGTATTTTGCCATTGGGGCTCGTTCATCAAACCATATTAAGGTTTATTTCGATTCTGTAGTGATGAAGGAGGGTCTGAGGGAAGAATTCTGATTTCAGATGACATTGTGAAATGGTGACGCAGGTTTTAGTCATTTAGGTTGCTCTTTTAACGTTCAGTCCATTTTAACGAATGGAAATGAAAACGAAGGAAGTTGAGTAACAGGTCACTCAATCAGTATAGCAATTACCACTATCTACCATGTTGGGAAAATACCCTCTGCACATCAGCATTGTAAAAGAAAAACCTGGCACATGCAGTTAGTAGTGCCACTTTAAGAATTGTGTCATGTGATCAACTTCTCTCTTATCTGATCACAGTCGAGCTTTGAGGAAAACTTGCCTGAGAGGCTTTCGCTGTGGAGAAATCCACAGCAAAATAATAATGCTGTCTTGGCACTGAGTTTTTCTTCATAGAACAATGCAGCACAGGAACAGACCCTTCCGCCCACTTGTCGACTCTGAACATGATATTCAAGTCAAACTACAATTTGGATATTTGCACATAAGCTTCATTTTGTATAATCCCCTTATTGTTAGTAAGACGGACTGAGATAGGTAATGTCATTGAAATAACATTGAAATTGGTGTTGAGGGAATTGGTGACTATTCTCATTATTTCACTGCAAACAATATTTTAGAATGTTCTCTGAGACCCGACCAAAGTAAAAACACAGAAATGTTGGAGGAGCTCAGCAGTTCTCGCAACATCCGTTGGAGGTAAAGATATATAACCAACATTTCGGGCCTGAGTCCTTCTTCATACCTGAACTAATCAATAAACGATTCACAGAGGCAAACACCAAGCAATCAGGAGAAAAGAAACAGTAACTTTCAATTACTCACTTTTTTTTCTACATCACTTCTTCGAGGAACTGGTAGAGTGCTCCTTCCATGAAATTTTAGATCTATTAATCTAAAATAGATAAATTCTAAGTATCCTATTGGATCTGAGTTTCAATGTAATGAACCCAATGTTATTAAATGTTTAAAGACTGTGTCTGTTGGTTTGTACTCCTCCCCCGTTTTTCTTTTGATTCAAGCACTTGGCCTGCTTTTTACTCACACCTTGAAGGGCTCAGGCCTGAAATGTCAGCTCTATATCTTTACCTACTATGGATGCCACGAGACCAGCTGAGTTCCTCCGGGATTCCATCTGGACGGAACAGTTGCCGTACTAGTTAGTTCGAATCCCATGCTGTCTTTAAGGTGGATGTAAGCTCTCCCTGTGTCTGCGTAGGTTTTCCCCAGGGGTTCCAGTTTCCTCCCACTGTTTGAAAGGTACTAGGGGTTGTATTAATTGGGTGTTAATTGGGCCAAAAGGTGTTGTAGGTTAATTGGGTGTTAATTGGGCCAAAAGGGCCTGTTACTGTGACTATAATTGTCATCATGCTATCCAAACACTAATCAGACCAGCATCTTTCCATTATTGCAACTCCGAAATCTGAATTCCCCCCCTCTCTCTCTCTCTCTCTCTCTCAATCTCTGTAAACCTGGTTTTGCACGTTCATTTTGAAGAGCAAAGTATATTTTAGATATAAATTTATGTGTGTTCCCCAGCCAAATTGTTCATTCCAGCTCACTAATTTCAGGAGGGCAGGTGTGGTCCCCATCTTTCTCTTAAGATTGATCTTAACTGGAGAAAGCAAAAGGAAGTCCCATTAGCTACTCCATACTTATTTTTTAACTGTTCAAAAGACATAATAGATCCTTCCATATAACTTTGTCATACCATGAATTCAATATTTTATTACCCAGATTCACAGGCCTGTCCCGCATCAGACTTGTCAGTCACCAACGAGCCTGTAGCAGACGTGGACATACCCCTCCGTAAATCTTCGTCCGTGAAGCCAAGCCAAAGAAAAAAAGAATATTTTTACATAATGGTGTCCTCAGTGATATACCTGCTTTTTTTCCCAATACATTCAATTTTGCCATATTCTAATCATGTGTATTAATATAGGATTATCCATTTTTTTTGTTATTGACTTAACATTCCACTTATAAATAAAGTCCTTCATTATCTCCTCTTTTATTGAATTCAGTCCCATTCGAATCCACGAAAGGGGACTGTTTTCTTCGAAGAAAGATGATAGACATCTTTCTTGTGCTGATAGATATTACTTCTTGAAATCTGGAAGTCTAAGTCCTCTCAGTTTATCGTCCCATGTTCATTTTTCCAGTGCAATTTTTGGTATTTTGTTATTCCGTAGGAATTGTCGTATAAAATTTTAGAATAATTTAAAGAAATGTTTAGTTAGTACAATAGGCATTACCTTCATTTTTATAAAAATTACCCTTCCTATTAATGTAATTGGCAGATCTTTCTATTTTTTTTATAATAGAGGGGTATAATTAAGCTTATATAAATTCTGTAAATTAGTATCTGTCATTATTCCTAAATATTTAATTCCATATTTCTTCCATTTAAATCTACTAACTTTTTGGTATCTTTCACAATCAAAATTCTGCAATGGGATTATCTCACTTTTATCCATACTTATCTTATATCCTGATATTGTTCCATACTTTTCTAAAAAATGTTTGCAATCTTAACAGTGATTAATTATTAATTATAATTTTACCTTGTGGCTTATGATATACAATTTATAAATTTTCTGCCTACACCAAATTTTTCTAGCATTTTATATAAAAGACCATCCTAATCAGAAGAATGCCTTTTCTGCATCAAAATAAATAGTTATGTTTGGATTCAATGTAATTTTGCTATATGTATTTTATTGAATAATTGACCAAGACTCTTTGAGGAATATCTTCCTTTAACAAATCCCACCTGATCTGGATGTATTAATTTTGGAATATAGTCACCCAGTCTGTTGGCTGGTGCCTTTGCGAGAATGTTTTTGTCTGCATTCAGAAGTGATATTGGTCTGTATGATAAGGTTTTTAATGGATCTCCACCTTTCTTCAGTAGCACTGTAATTATAGCAGTTGAAAAACTTTCCAAGAGGATTTGGTACTTGGTACTGCCTGGTCTAGTACATCCATCAAAGGAGGCATCAACAAATCATCATATTGTCTATGGAACTCAGGAGGAAACCCATCTTCCCCTGGGGACTTATTAGCTTGTAAAGTACCCAGAGCTTTCTCTATTTCTTGCCTTGTAAAAGGTCCATCTAAATCATCCTTTTCTCTCTCTTCTGGATTAGGAAGTTTAACATTTGTTAAAAATTCTTCCATTTAATTTTCATCTCCTACTTATTCTGATTTATATAGTTTCATGTAGTATTGTCTGAACATATTATTTATTTCTTTTTGATTATATGTTATAGTATCTATTTCTATTGCATTTATCATTCTGGATGACTACTCTGCTTTAACCTGCCAAGATAACACTTTGTGTGCCTGTTCTCCTAATTCATAAAATTTTTGTTTTGTCTTTAACATCACTTATTCCATTCTATATTTTTGTTGTGTATTATTTTGTAACTTTTTGTTCTCTAATATTCCATATTTTTCTTGTGTTCCTGATATCTGATATTCTTTTTCAATTTTATTATATCTTTCTCTAGACTTTATAAATCTCTCGCAGATTCTTTCAAGATTTTTGATATAAGACCCCTCAAATAAGCTTTAAGTGCATCCCATATTAGAAAACCGTTGTCAGTGGGAGGAAGATAGTTTTCACAAAATATTTCTATCTGCCTCTTAATAAATTCACAAACTCCTTCCTCTTTAATAATATTGCATTAAGGTGACATCCATAAATACTTTGTTGCTTTTCCATTATCATAATAGTTAATGTTAACCACGAGTGGTCTGATAAATGTCTTGCCAAACGTTCCGTTTTTACCACTCTACTTTGCAAATGGGCAAAGTAGGTCAACCCATGTATGTGAATCATGTATACTTGAGTTGAACGAATAGTCTCTTTCTAAGGAGTTGAGCCGCCTCCATATATCAATTAAATTTAAATCCTTCATAAATTATAATGTCATTTTTGCTGCTTTTGTCCTTGTTATTGTTCTTGCTGATTTGTACAATATTGGATCGAAACAAAAATTGAAATCTCCTCCAATAAATATATTTTGCCATCCCCTTGAGGTTTTTTTTTAAAAAAAGATATCCTTCATAAAGACTTCATCATCATAATTTGGAGCATAAATGTTCATAAACATCCATGATTCTGCATAAATTTTGAGGTGTGCCATTACAAATCTTCCAGCGTGATCAGTTAATATCTCTTCTATTATTATTGGTATATTTTTATTAATTAAAATCACAACACCTCTTGCTTTTGATCCAAATGAAGATGATATTATTTGCCCACCCATCCTCTTTTTAATTTTGCATGTTCCAATTTGGTAAAATGTGTTTCTTGTAAAAAGACTATATCTGCTTTTAATTTTTTTAGGTATGCCAAGACCCATTTTCTCTTCAGCGTTCCATTAATTCCATTAAATTTTAATGTTCTATCCATATTCTTCTTTAAAACAGTATTTTTTTAATCAGTAAAATCTCTTTGACTCTTTAAATAATAAAGTCATCCTTCCCTTTTAAGAAAAACACAGTGTCCATGGTCCGACAGTGATGTATATGTAGAGCCCCAAAATTCCAAGAGAAAGCCTCCAGAATCTCTCAAGGAAGAAGAACCCTTCCCCTTAGCTCCATCTTTTTTTGCTACTCTTTTCCATGTCCCATTCTTCCCCTTTGATTGGATCGTCCATCCTGCTACCACTTTTCCCAGATATTTTTTCCTTTTACTTAGCTACCCGTTAGCATTTCTGTGTACCTTACTTTTAAACAATAAACACAAGACAAAAAAATTTTTAAATATGTTTTACTACTTTTACTTAGTTCCGTTATAAATATTTTCACAGCCTTTTCCCTTGGCAACCTTAATCTCTTTTTATGTAGAAAATCTTCCACCTCGTTCTTGGTCTTGAAAATTTGCTGGTTCCCTTCCACTACTTCGACCCTCAAAGTTGCAGGATATATCATTGAGTACTTTAGCTTTTTAGCACTTAGTTGTCTTTCCACATCTTCAAATTCTTTTCTTTGTTCAAGGTCAGGCTAAAATCTTGAAAAAATAGTACCTTTTCATAATCAACGGGTGGGCCATTCTCAGTAGCTTATGTCTCACCAGAACTGGTCTTGGTCTCCGGTCCCTGGCTCTTCTGGGTCCAAGTGTTTGGTGAGCTCTCTCGATATGCAGTTTTTCTCCACATTTGTCTTCTCCCAACACTTGTGGGATCTATTTTTGAGAAAAGTTCACCGGGTCTCTTCCCTTGACTCCTTCTTTCAGTTCAATGATTCGGACATTATTTCATTGACTAAAATTCTCCAATTTTGTCCAGCAGTCCTTGTTATCTGATTCCTATTCTTTCCAAAGCCTCAAGTTTTTCATGCGTTTTCGTCAATTCACTCTACTTGACCCATTCACTCCATCTCTTCAGCCATCTCTTTTATTTTGGTCATTTTCTCCATCATATCTTTCATCATGTTTCAACATTTATGAATTGGTTACTCAAATTCTCAATTTTTCCAGGATGATGCTCAATTCTTGACCCAACTCCCCAGTTTTACCTGGTTCTGCCGGTTTCATTGCCATTTTTGTACCACTCCCTTTCAGACTTTTACCCAATATTCCCAGTTGAATAGGAGCTTCTTCAATCTTTGTTCTCAGCTGTCTTGGCTTCTTCATGCTAGTTTTATCCATTTTTGATGAAAAAAATCTTGATTTTTCACATTTTAACCATCTATTCATGGATAGCTCAACCAAAACACATCTGTCTAAGTCCTTTGCATGGTCACGCCCCCTGCCTCACATAATTTTATATATTTTTATCAAATTACCTTTTAGCCTCTGATACTCCAAAGCAAATAGTTCATGCTTGTCCAACCTGTCCTGATAGCTAATACCCTTTAATCTCAATATTCTGGTAAGCAGTTAAAGAATTGCTGGAGGAACAGCAGTTCAGACAGCATCTATGGGGCAGTCAACATTTTAGATGTGAACCTTTAATCAAAACATTCTGGAGATAAACATTTCATACCCAACCCTAACCCTGGTGCTCAGATTGCAATGGATATTGACCAACCTAATCCCAGAAGTGAGCCCCTCATTTTTATAATTTCAGTGACTCAGCTTGGTTCAAACTTTCCTCTGCTTTTCTGGCCTTGTGAATCTTGAGAGCTACAGGAAGGCAAAGACAACAGAATGGGTCAGCTAATTGTTTTTACAGAGATGCTTGGAAACTGAGAAAAATAAGAGTATTTTTCCTCAGGCAAATCACCAACCTAATAACCTATCCACTCATTGGTCCACCTTTCCTCTCTCATCAAATCTGGTGTTTCATGGTGGGGTGAGGGTGAGGGGAATTTGGATCCATGATCTCTCTGTACTGACAATAACCACACCAGCAGTGCGAGTATAAGACAGCTTTAATACACTAATATGTACCCTAAGAGGTCTTGTCTCTCTGCAAGACGAACCTGGAAGGCTAGACTGTAGCTCTGGACCGCTTTATATAGAAGGTCACCGGGATGACCCCTGGTGACCTAGTGGTGTAATTACATATCACCACACTCTCCATAATATTCACTTTGTGACCTCTCTGATCCAATAGGCTCACCCATTACAGCTGAAACTGGAGGCCAGTTCACTTGACAAGACAGTTAACCTCTCAATTGGTTTGCCTGCAACTGGAAAACAGAATTAATGAACAAACAAAGTTTGACTGGATCACTGGAAAAGCTGCTCTTTTAAGTTACCCAACTGGAAAATATTAGCGTCTGCAGCTCTGCATGAACATGCCACATTTTAATTCTCAATTCTTTATACATAAATTACACATAGTTGGATATTTTGAGCATGTTCTATAATGTTCCTTATTTCCTAGTGAAGTTCTATGTGTTGACCAAATAGGACAAGCACATTTAAAATGTATCAACAAAAATTATTTACTTGACAGAAACTGGTTCTAATGAAAATGCAATTCAGCAAAGAGTAAAATCACCCTGAAAGTGCCTGTTTCTGCAGGAGTTAAAGCAGATCAATCTTTGATGATTTGTGGCCAAGGAGTTTAAGGTGCCTTCTGCAACCTCTTTAAATTTTACCCATCCTTTCTGTAATGGGAACTGTACACAATACTCAAAATGCTGCCAAATCAAAGTTTAATACTGCAACATGATCTCACTTTTCTACTCAAAGTCATCAAGGGAAGCAAGCATGTCTTCCTTCCCACCTGATCCACTTGTGCTGCCATTTTCAGGAAGCTACGGACTTCCACTTCAAGGTCCCTTAGAACATCGAAGTTCCTGAGGAAAAAAATAAAAACGCAATGCTGCAGAAACTCAGCAGGTCAAACAGTGTCCTTTATTTAGCAAAGGTAAAAATACAAAACCAACGTTTTAGGCTTGGGCCCTTCATCACAAATGTTGTGCAAAAATGTTGGCAGGCATCCAAACAAAAGAGTGGGGGAGGGAGGGCGGCATGGTCCCAAAGGCAGGAGGTAATAGGTGGAGAAGGGAGGAGACATCAGCAAGCAAGGGGAGGAGGGATGGCTGAGTGGATAGAGAGGGAAGGGAGGGGAGGAGGAGAGCTGGAAGGGGAAGAGGAGAGCAGAAAATGGAAAAGTCAATGTTAATATCCTTTGGCTGGAGAGTGCCTAGATGGAAAATCAGGTGTTGTTCCTCCAATTTACAGGTGGTCTTGGTGGAATAGTACATAAGGCCATGGTCAGACATGAGTATGGGAGTGTGATACAGAACTGAAATGGTTGGCTAAATGGGAGGTCTCTGTCACTGGTGCGGACAGAGCAAAGGTGACCAGCAAAGCGATCTCCCAATCTGATGTTGAAAAGGCCATTCACTGTATGCTTTTCCCTTACGCTTGCCCTCCCAAAGTGCAACGCTGCTTGCTTATCCGAATTAAATTCCATCTGCCACTTATCCATCCAGATTTCCAAATGAGAAAGTTAGGATTTAGATGCAATGTCAAATGAAGTAATGACACATTCCCAAGTTAGAACAGTATGCCACCTAGATAGGGACAATGGAGATGGTTGTGCTCTCATGCATCTGCTCCCCTTGCCCTTCTTGGGGGCTTTGGGGAGGTCAGAGGTTTGGGAGCTGCTATTGAAAAAGCCAGTGAGAAAAAGCAGTAGCTTCCCAAGATTCTAGTTTCAATTTAGTGTCATTGTAATAAAAGTGTCAGATTACATGAAATTGCTTTTGCTGCGCCTCTTAGTCAGAGAAAGAGAAGCAAAAGAGTGCTCCCCCACCCCCCCCCCCCCGAGTCACCGAGTGTCTGTAGATTCACCTCCAGCACCTCCGCAGTCTCCACAGCAACATAGAGTCCAGTCCAAACCAGTGGCAATGGAGGTCCAGATCTGAACCTCCAACACGGTCAGGAACCCTTCAGTGCCTTCGGAACCCCCTCGCATCCCAGTTCCGATACCCAGTACCCCTTCAGCCAGTTCTGAGCCAGCCTCCAGCAGTCCACAGCCGGCACGAGTCCCTCGACGGCAGTTTCTAGCAGCTTCTATGGGTTCCTTGCTTTGAAATGCCAGCAGCCCGCTGAGAGCCAGCCTCACTGGTCCGCTGCCATGGTCACCATCCCTTGGGTCATCTCCTCTGCCTCTCCTTCTCGGACAGGAGATGGTCTCCCCGTTTTCTTGTGCCCTGCACCAGTCCTCCACTCCCCTTGGGTCTGCAACGCCTCATGGCTGCTGCCAATCATAGGTGCCGCCATCTTGGATGCAGATCCCGCAGTCGTGAGATTTTAAATAAAAACAACGGTCCGCTCCTTTAATGGGCCATTCAAAGCCAGTGCAGAGCTGACAGCAGTTCAATGGGTGGTTGGATCCCACAGGAATGCTGTATCTTTGCTCGTCACTTCCTGTGGGTCTGCACCAGCGGCAGCACTGCTGTTAGAGAGGCTCCAGCACCACCGCCATTTTCAAAGATAGTCTCAACCTTCAGGATCCTTTCAGGCAGTGTGTTCCAAATGTGGCTTTCTACCTCCGAGTGGTCTCTCCTGTGTAATATTTAAGAACTTCAAAGAGACAGTATTGCATGTCACTTCTTTACCTGGTTGTCCTATGTTTTCAGGGATCTCTGTGCTCGTGCATTCACGGTGCCCCATTTTCCTCTCCACTTCTTATCTATCATAACAAGAGCCTGAACTTGCCCTCCAGCACTACATTTTTTGTTGAAAAAGGGAAGCAGAACTGCGCTTAAACTTTGTTACTAAGGGACAGAGTGAAGGACCAAGCCATAGCATTAGAACCTGAGGCCCCACCTCTAGAAAGCTCTAGAAATCTATGGAACTGCCTATTTCAAAGAAACAGAAACATTTGAAAATTGTTTAAATTGACTGAAGCAATTTTTCAAAAGTAAACCTTATTTAAGAAAATTAAGTTTAAAATCTTATCTCAAAAGATAGTTGCATTTAAGAAGATTTTAGATAGGCTCATGACTATGCAGGAAATGGAGGGATATGTATCAAGTCAGGCCGAAGATTTAGATTAATTTAGCATCATGTTCAGTTCTTATGGGTCGAAGAGTTTGTTCCTGTGCTGTACTGTTCTGTGCTACATTATTCCTGTGCTGATCCTGTGTTATGTTGCAAGTCCCAGGGCTTCCAAACACTGCAAGAAAAATTGGTGACCCATTTTGCAGACATTTTTCCTGATAAGCACTCCCAGATTTCTGCAGAGCATAACCCTATCTTTAAATCTTGCAGATCACCTTTCAGTGACAACGTCAGCCAATTTCCTGTCCTCCTATAAGAAGGCAAGTAATTCACTGATTGTACACATTCTGATGAAGAGTCTTTGACCAGAAACATTAACTGTTTCTCTCTCCACAGATGCTGCCCGATCTGTTGAATACTTCAAATCTTTTGAGGGTTTTTTTCAGATATCTGGCATCTGCAAATTCTTGGATTTGCAAACACTCCAGCATGGGCTGCCACATGAGTTGGTGGCACAGGAAATTGATGAAAGTTAGCCAGTGGCTGTGGTGTATATGGATTTTAGTAAGACGCTTGACAAGGTCAAGGATGCATTGATATAAAAGTTGGAGGTTTTGTTGCAAGTGTTGTCATAGGTTACAACAAGATATAGATAGATACAGAGTTGGGCACAGAAATGGTAGATGGAGTTCAATCTAAATAAGTATGAAGTGATGCATCTTGCAAGGTTGAAGAAAGACAGAGTATGTGGTTAATGGCAGGGTTCTCAAAAGTGTGAAGGAACAGAGAAATCTGGCTGTAGGTCCACAGATCCCTCATGGTTGAACACTTGAGCCCAATACAGGCCCTTCAGCCCTCAATGTTCCTGAAAAATAATACTAAACCCTCTACTTTTCTTCCATCCATGTGCCATTCTAAGAGTCTCTTAAATGACCCTAATGCTTCAGCCTCCACCATCATCCCTGGCAATGCATTCCAGGCACCCACAATTCTCTCTAAAAAGCCTATCCCTGATGTCTCTCCTGAACTTCCCTCCCTTCACTTTGTACATATGTTTTCTGGTGTTTGCAACTCATGCCCTGGGAAAAAGGTACTGGCTGTCCACCCTATCCATGCCTTTCATAATGATGTAGACCTCTATTAAGTCTCCTCTCATCTTTCTACACTCCAAAGAGAGAAATCCCAATTCTGCTAACCTTGCCTCATAAGACTTACTTTCTAATGGCGCTGGACAAAGTGGCAACTCTCTGTCTGCCTTACGGTAGACAAAAGTTAAAGTATTTCATGTATGTTGCATTCTATATATAGTATTACATGACAAAATGGAACCTTACCTTTACATCTTGAACATCTCCTTTGCACTCTCCCCATAGCTTTCACACCCTTCCTATAATGAGGTGACCAGAATTAAAAACAATACTCCAAGTGTGGTCTCACCAGACTCCTGAACTCAATCCCCCTATTAATAAAGCCCAACATCCCACAGGCCTTCTTAACTGTCCTATCAATCTGTGGGGCAAACTTGAGAGATGAATGGAGTTGGACCAAGCAAGTTGACAGGGTTTAAGAATGTTTATTGTATGTTGACCTCAGTCAGGGGATTGAGTTCAAGAGCCGTGAGGGAATATTCCAGGTCCATAAAACTCTGGTTGGACCACATATATAACCATAACCATATAACCACTTACAGCACAGAACAGGCCAGTTCGGCCCTACTAGTCCATGCCGTAGCAAATCCCCACCCTCCTAGTCCCACTGACCAGCACCCAATCCATACCCCTCTAGTCCCCTCCTATCCATGTAACGATCCAGTCTTTCCTTAAATGTAACCAATGATCGCGCCTCGACCACGTCTGCCGGAAGCTCATTCCACATCCCCACCACCCTCTGCGTAAAGAAATTTCTCCTCATGTTCCCCTTATAATTTTCCCCCTTCAATCTTAAACCATGTCCTCTAGTTTGAATCTCCCCCCTTTCTTCATTGAAAAAGCCTATCCACATTTACTCTGTCTGTCCCTTTTAAAATCTTAAACACCTCTATCAAGTCCCCTCTCAATCTTCTACGCTCCAGAGAAAAAAGCTCCAGTCTGCACAACCTTTCCCTGTAACTCAGACCCTGAAATCCTGTCAACATTCTCGTGAACCTTCTCTGCACTCTCTCCATTTTGTTTATATCTTTCCTATAATTTGGTGACCAAAACTGTACACAGTACTCCAAATTTGGCCTCACCAATGCCTTGTACAATTTCATCATAACCTCCCTACTCTTGAATTCAATACTCCGATTTATGAAGGCCAACATTCCAAATGCCTTCTTCACCACACCATCTACCTGAGTATCAGCCTTGAGGGTACTATTTACCATCACTCCTAAATCCCTTTGTTGCTCTGCACTCCTCAATTGTCTACCATTCAATGTATATGACCTATTTAAATTTGCCTTTCCAAAATGCAGCACCTCACATTTATCTGTATTAAATTCCATCAGCCATTTCTCAGCCCACACCTCCAGCCTTCCTAAATCACCTTTTAATCTACGGTAATCTACCTCACTGTCTACAACACCACTAATCTTTGTGTCATCCGCAAACTTGCTTATCCAATTTTCTACCCCTACATCCAGATCGTTAATATATATAACAAATAATAGTGGACCCAGGACCGATCCCTGAGGAACTCCACTAGTCACCGGCCTCCAATTGGACAAACAATTTTCTACCACTACTCTCTGACACCTTCCATCCAACCACTGCTGAATCCATTTCACTACCTCCTTATTTATACCTAATGCCTCCACCTTTTTTCCTAACCTCCTGTGGGGAACTTTGTCAAAAGCTTTACTAAAGTCCAAATAGACAACATCCACAGCTTTCCCTTCATCAACCTTTTTTGTAACCCCCTCAAAAAACTCAATCAGGTTTGTCAAGCATGATCTACCCCTGACAAAACCATGCTGATTACTCCCTATCAATCCTTGTACCTCCAAAAATTTGTAAATAGCATCCCTCAGAACACTTTCCGTCAACTTGCCCACCACAGACGTCAGACTTACAGGCCTATAATTCCCAGGTTTGCATTTGGACCCTTTCTTAAACAGAGGAACTACATGCGCCACCCTCCAATCCTTTGGTACCACCCCCGTGGCCAGTGACATCCTAAATATCTCTGTTAATGGCCCCACTAACTGTCCACTAGCCTCCCTGAGTGTCCTAGGGAATATTTTGTCCGGTCCGGGAGATTTATCCACCTTTATCTTTTTTAACACAGCCATCACTACCTCCTCGGTTATCCTTATATGCTTCATGACCTCCCCACTATTTTTCTTTACTTCAACTGGTTCAACATTTTTTTCCCTAGTGAATACCGAGGCAAAGAAATCATTCAAAATTTCCCCCATTTCCTCAGACTTCTCACTCAGCCTACCCTCGCTATCTACAAGGGGTCCAATTTTATTTCTCACTAATCTTTTACTTTTAATGTACTTATAGAAACCCTTTGGATTTATTTCTACTCTGTCAGCCAAGGCCTCTTCATGCCTTTTTTTGGCCTTTCTAATTTCTTTCTTAAGATTCCTTCTACACTCCTTGTAGTCCTCCTTCAACTTCTCAGCTCCCTGCTCTTTATACCTCTTGTACACCTCTCTTTTTCTCCTGACCAAATTTCCAATATTCCTCAAAAACCAAGCCTCCCTATGACTTCCAGCCTTTCCTTTGATCCAGACTGGGACATAACTACTCTGTACCCTCAAAATTTCTTTTTTGAATATCCTCCATTTTTCATTAACATCCTTACCTGAAAATATTCTGTCCCACTCAATACTCCCCAAATCCTTTCTTATTCCTACAAAATTTGCTCTTTTCCAATCCAGAACCTCAACTTTAGGCCTCTCCTTGCTCTTCCTTAAAACTACCCCAAAACTAACAGAATTATGGTCACTAGACCCAATTGGTTCTCCAACATTAATGTCCGCTACCTGACCTAGCTCGTTCCCTAACAGAAGATCCAGTATTACACCATCCCAAGTCGGTTCTTCTACTAACTGATTTAGAAAACAATCCTGAACACATTTAACGAACTCCAGCCCATCCAGCCCTCTAACCGTATGGGTATCCCAATCAATGTGTGGGAAGTTAAAATCTCCCATGATCACTACCCTATGATTTTCACACATATACATTATCTCCCTACAAATTTGTTCCTCTAATTCCCTTGGCCCATTTGGTGGCACCCCTATTAGCACCCTCTTGCCTCCTCCACCCCTCAATTCCACCCAAACAGCCTCACTGGTCGATCCCTCCATACCATCCTGCCACCTCACGGCAGTAATGTCCTCCCTAACAAGCAGAGCAACTCCTCCTCCTTTTTTACCCCCTGATCTATCACATCTAAAACAAATGTATCCCGGAACATTAAGTTGCCAGTCCTGCCCCTCCTGTAGCCAGGTCTCATTAATTGCCACAATATCGTGACCCCAAGTATCTATCCATGCTCTCAGCTCATCTACATTGTTCACTATGCTTCTTGCATTAAAATATATGCATCTCAGAGAATGACCCTCACATATATTCTCTTTTTTACCTTCTACCCTAATCTCCATCCTACCTTTCTTATCTTTTTTATTCCTAGTTAGGTGGCCATACTCCCTGGACACTGCTCTCACCCTCTGTTCCCCACCCCCCTGCCAAACTAGTTTAAACCTACCCCCACAGCTCTAGCAAATCTACTTGCCAGCACATTAGCCCCCTCCAGTTCAAGTGGAGTCCGTCCCTCTTGTACAGGTCCGACCTTCCCCAGAAGAGATCCCAATGATCCAGAAATCTTATCCCTTGCCCCCTGCACCATCTCTTTGTGGTGGTATAGATTTCTAGGGGTCAGCACACATCATGGGCTCAAGGCCCTCTGATGCTCTATGTTCTAATCCAAATAAGCAGTATCTTCCTCCTTATGTTCCAGCTATTCTTCCTCACTTGTGTTTATAATTTTTTTTTTAAAATCAGACATATAGCATGGTAACAGCCCCTTTCGGCCCACAAGCCGAAATTACACCCGATTGACCTGGTACGTTTTGAACGGTGGGAGGAAACTGGAGCACCCGGAGGAAAACCCACACAAACATGGGCAGAATGTACAAACTCCTTACAGCTCCTGATTCGAACCCTGTGCATTCTATAGATTGCTTAACATATTCGCCTTTATCTCCATCTCTCATTTCATTGCCTATTGCTATATGCTTGGGAGTGAGATAACAATCAGACTGCTGACAACGAGGGGCCCACTTCTTTTTTGCCCTCTGCTGTTTGCTGTGATGGCCACTGCCTGCCTTTACATTCTGTGGTACCCACCATCAATCAGTGGTTGCATTTCTCCATTCATTACTCATCCTAAGGATAAAACCTTAGGCTTAAGGGTCAATAAGAATAAGGGGCGGAAAACAATTTGCTGAAGGAACGCAGCAGGTGGAACAGCATCAGTGGGAGAAAGAGAATGCTTGTCATTTCAAGTCAAAACCTTTCATCAGGATATTCATTCCAGCATCCACAGTCTCTCGTGTGTTTCATGCAGAATATACCTGTCCAGCCAAGCTTAATTGTAAATCAATATGAAGAAACAATATAAATTTGGAAGTCGTAAGCATAGAAGCCACAGTAATTGTATGCATTGATGTAGGAAAGAGGCAAGGTTTAACTCCCTTTTAATTGTTGCCACCACTGAAAAGGAAGCAAAACCATGACTATAATTAGTACTTAAACGTTTACTCAGGATTTGATCATTTTGCATTCGTCACCAGCAGTGAAGTAAGTACTGAAATAACAATGAACCATTAATGAAATTTGGTAAGATTGTAACTGTAGAGAACATTGCTAAAGATTAGAAATTTCATAAATTGATCAAAATGTTAATCTAAAATAAAAAATGAAAATTGCAAAGAAATGCCCAACCAACTAGCCAGGAAATTTATTACATTTCAACTGAATCTGAAACACAACAGCAAATTCATATTTTTCTGCGCAATTTCTTTTCCTGCCAAGATCACTTTAATAAATGATGAAACATTTCTGATCATTGAAACTACCTACTATTGCAAATTGGGCAGATCAGAGGGTACCCAGCCTAAGATTCCCTCAGGTAATTATTTTTTATGGGTGCTGAACACAACAGAACAAGAAAATATAATGTGTAATCTCGCTGCCATTATTGTCTCAGCGAAATCTGAACATGGGAGACTATTTCCCACATACTATGTGGCAATAGTTTGCATTAAGCTCTATTTTTAGCCGGTGATCTACTTGTATTTCACTATCTATCTTCATTAGAATGCTGAAGGCAATCATTTCTGATTTTTCATGCGCCGCCTATCTTAAAGGGGAAATTCCAGTTTTTTTAATTTCTCTTATAACATGACAGCTAAACTAAAATCAGTTTAACTTTCCAATATTTTCAAAAGATGAGAGTTCAGTTAATTTCTGGTGGAATAAATGAATATGTTTACATATTTATGCAATGTATGATTAAAGTCCACACTGCAAAAATGGCCCTGGCAGATTTATTATTGTTAGTGGACAATTTTTTTCTCCAAAAACAGACTTTTATTTACAAACACGCACACTCTACTACACTGCCATCTCTGTTGCCCCTTGTCATTACTTCCCCTTCTATTGTTTCAGGGGCTTCCCCTCGGTGTCACCCCTTCCGTGCCCAATTACGGAAAGGCTCTACCCACAGCACCCTGGAATTGGTTGCACCAAGTCTCAATGCATCCCTCAGCAAATACTCCTGCAGCCTGGGATGTGCCATTCGGCAGCATTCCCTCCCCCAACATCTCCGTGAGCCGAAAGACCAACAAGTTTCAGGCAGACCAAAGGGTGTCTTTCACCAAGGTGATGGTCTTCCAGCAGTTCTGGATGTCTGTCTCTAGGTGTGTACCCAAGAACAGCTTGTAAATCAGATCTGATTAAATCTGTCACAAGACAAGAACCCTTGCACCCTTCTCTGCACATTCTTAGTATATCTGCAAAAAAGAAAGCAACTTGTCTCCACTCCTCTCCACTCTTGGGATCAATGTGCATTGTGGGTGATATTCCTATTGTAGCAGTCGCATTCTCACTGGCTCTCCACTCAACTCCTGATCACCTGAACAACAGCAATTCCTACATCAGGCTGCTTTTCATCGATTACAGCTCATCTTTCCATGCTATCATCCCCTCAGTACTGGGCTGCAAGCTTCAAAACCTGGGCCTCTGTATCTCCCTCTGCAACTGGATCCTTGACTTCCTCATCGGTACACCGCAGTCAGTGTGGATTGGTAACAACATCTCCTTCTCAATGACTATCAAGACAGGCCTACCTCAAGGTTGCATGCTTCACACACTGCTCTACTCTCTATGCATCCATGTCTGCATGGCTATGCACAATTCAAATGCCACCTATAAATTTGCCTTTGACACCACAGTTGTTGGCAGAATCACAGAGCAATGAGCAAGATTACAGGAGTGAGACAGATCAGCTAGTTGAGTAGTGTTACAACCACAACCTTGCACTCAATGTCAGTAAAACTAAGGAAATGATTGTGGTCTTCAGGAAGGGAAAGCTAGGAAAACACAGACCAGTCCTCATCAAGGAATCTGGTATGGAGTCAGGAATAAACAATAATATGTATGGTTAAGAGACAGGAAACACAAAGTGGTCCAATTCCTCACAGCAGCAAATTCAACACCATTGTATGTTCCATGTGTTGCTCACTGTTGTATTTTTTAGACAAATGGCTAAACATCGTAGTAACATTCCTCTGAAGCAGAACTTGCTTAGGGTTTCACTTATCCACATATATTTCAAAATTGTGAACTTTAATTTTTCAATGGTCTACAGCAGAACCTTGTATTAAAGCAAACAACTGTTGTTTTTAAACTACAAACTTGCCATCGTTAACATCTTATAAGGAAAGATAGCAAGAGTTCAGGATTTGGATGTAAATCGTTTCATACTTCAATATATTAATTTTCCAAGAAAATTATACAATTTGCAAACAACTATCTAGAATAACAAGGATAGATTTACATGAATCCACGGTCACTTCCACATCACACATTGTCATTTCTATAATACAACAAGGTTCAGAGAAGCCCAGAGCTCAGAGTACTCATACAACAAGGTTCACAACCCAATTCCATTCATTAAGTTCTTCTTCTGGCTATCCATCCCATAGAATGATGATGGTTCCTTTCAGACAGTTTGTGGGGATTAATATGTGCATCCTGGAGTGGCTGTACAGGCCAATCCTTGACAGGCACTGCTTGCCACATTCTTGGCAGATGAGGCCTGGAGGGGTATCAGCAACAGACTTGTGATTACGGCTCCCAGCTGGTCAAGCCTACTGCTTCGCCACTTGTCCGTCGCTATAGGACTTGGGTGTGCTGAGGATACCTACTTGTTAGAAAGGAAGATCATGTGCATAAATGCACATCATGGACTTAGTGGTTCAAGAAAGCTCACCACTATATCAAAAGACAAGGATTGCCGACAGATGCCATGTGTTACAAGTGAGGGCCGTATTCCCAATATGATTTTTTTAAATATTCAAATTAGTTTCAAAGGGCATGCTATTATAATTAATTTTCAGAGGTACAAGTTGTAAATTTAAGATTATGAATAGCTTACACAAAACTTTAAACAATGAAAGTTAACAATCATCATACTGTTTTCATATATGCTGTCTATCTCTTTCCCGCTTCTATAGCGCATGCTCTTTCTCTGAGAGTTCCCCCCCCCCAGCTACTTAGACTTCACAGGTTAGAAAATATTTTGAGTACGCACAGCTCTCAGCAAACAGTGTTTCTCCTGGGCGGCTCTCAGTAAGTGGTTTCAAATGCTGCAACTCCAGGGATGTTCCAACAAGAATGCTCACAAGCTACCTTTCTTGATGATTAAATATATTGTAACTGAAACGTTTTAGTAAAAGAATTATTGGAAAAAGGAGCCAATAGCTAAGGTGAGAGAGCCAGTAGCTGTCAGCTACCACTGTAAGCTTCAATTGCACGATGAAAAAGAGGAACAGGTTCCTCCAAGGGATCCGGAAGCACTGCTTCAGGTACTCTTTGAAATCGTGTAAATAAAGTTGATTTTGTAAAGATTTTTATTTAATTCATATGAAGTTAGTTTCTCCGAGTGTTTAATACTTTTGGGTGGATTCATTCATTATGTTTACGTATGTAAATAAGACTGCTGTAAATGACATTTAAAATAATTCTAAAATTACTCTTCACTAGTTGTATTTAACCTGCTGCCAAAGTGAATTTTCCTTTTATTAATTTTTATGATGTGACATTGTTTGACAAACCTTATTTCTTTCCAAAATTTGTTAATGCTTACAATGCTGGTCCTATTTTTCAAATTACTTCACACATATTTGAAAATCTTTGACAAAATATATCTTTCTAAATTAAACTGAGCAGCCACAATTTTTATTTTGCTTTAGCGAAGAGATCAGGTTTTATCTAATTCATATTATTTGTAAGTGTGGTTGTGCAAACTAAGGTATTGTAACTAAATTGGCAAGTGATCAATTCCTATCATTATATATTCATGACAATTATTTGTCCACACTCTGGGACATGAAATTTGGTGCAGTAACACCTGATATTTGGGAAATGAAAGTGTCCATACAGCTCCTAAATAGTGGCGACACAGCAAGTGCACAAAGGACTGATATGAAGCTTGCTGGAGGCTAGTAAAGGTGCTAATGCAAGAATAGGTCTGCTGGAATATGCACATTACAGTCAATTAGCCTGCACTGTTGATTTGATGCCGATGTTGGCATTTAGGAGCTCAGTACTCCAAGCAGATGCTTTCCCTTGGGTTCTGCATCGTTGAATGCACACAAAGCAGCAGGGAGGACTTCCTACACTACTCAGAACCAATACAACTTCAGTCAATGGTATTGAAAGCTATTACCAGCTTTATACTGGTTAGTTGATGATTATTGAAAGCTCATGTGTACAGTCACCAAGAGTAGTGGGAAATTGAAGGATTAGGAAAACTTTAAAGGGCAACAAAGGAGAACTCAATGAGAAATAAGGCAAGAATGATTATGAAGATAAATTAGCACAAAGTATAAAAACAGATAGCAAAATTTTTTTATAAATATATAAAATGAAAAAGCATGGCTAGAGTCAATATAGGTCCCTTGGAAGATGAGAATGGGAAATTGATATTGAGTAATGAAGAAATGGCCGAGGCATTGAACTAATACTTTGTGTCAGTCTTCTCGGGGGAAGTCGTCCTGCATGCAAAGGGAGGTGAGGGCCTCGATAAAATAATTGTGACAAAAGACATAGTGATGAGCAAACTAATGGGACTGAAGACAGACAAATCCCCTGGTCCTGATGGGATGCATCCCAGGGTACTGAAGGAAATGGTGGGAGTTATAGTCGATGCGTTGGTAGTCATTTACCAAAATTCTCTAGATTCTGGGCAGGTCCCAGCAGATTGGGAGGCAGCAAATGTCACACCACTTTTTAAAAAGGGATGTAGGCAGAAGACAGGTAACTATCAGCCAGTTAGCTTAACAACTGTAGTTGGGAAAATTCTTGAAGCTGTCATTAAGGATGAAATAGCGAGGCATTTAGAACGAAGGGGTTCCATCAGGTAGACACAGCAAGGATTCAAAAAGGGCTGATCTTGTTTGACAAACTTGCTGGAGTTCTTTTGAGGAGATAATGGGTGTGGTAGATAGAGGGGAACAGGATGATGTTGTATATTTGGATTTCCAGAAAGCATTTGATAAGGTGCCGCACAAGAGACTTATCAATAAGATACAGATGAATGGAGTTGGGGGAAGTATATTGGCATGGTTTGAGGGCTGGTTAACAGACCGAAGGCAGAGAGTCGGGATAAATGGGTGTTTTTCTGATTGGCAGAGAGTGGCAAGTGGGGTGTCACAGGGGTCCGTGCTGGGCCTGCAGCTGTTCACCATTTACACTGATGATCTGGAAGAGGGGACAGAGTGTTATGGAGCCAAGGTTGCAGATGATACTAAATTGAGTGGAAAAGCAAATTGTACAGAGGCTGCAGAAGGATATAGTTAAGTGAGTGGGCAAAGTTCTGGCAGATGGAGTACAATGTTAGTAAATCCGAAGTCTTTGGTAGGAAAATAGAAGAGTGGATTATTATTTAAATGGTGAAAGACTGCAGCAGACTGTTGTGCACCTGGAGTTGGGAGAGTTTGTGCACGAATTGCAAAAAGTTGGGTTGGAGATACAACAGGTTATTAAGAAGGCAAATAGAATTTTGTGCTTCATCGCTAGAGGAATTGAATTCAAGAATAAGGAGGTCATGCTGCAACTGTACAAGATACTGGTGAGGCTGCCCTGGAGTACTGTGTGCAGTTCTGGTCTCCACACTTGTGGAAGGATCTACTGGCCTCGGAGGCAGTCCAGAGAAGGTTCACCAGGTTCATCCCGGAGATGAGGGGGTTGACCTACAAGGAGAGACTAAATTGCCTGGGATTATACCTACTCAAATTCAGAAGAATGAGAGGAGATCTTATATATACAATTATGAAAGGGATAGATAAGATAGAGGCAGGAAAACTGTTTTCACTGGTATGTAAGACCAGAACGAGGGAACACAGTCTCAAGATTCAGGGGAGTAGAATTAAGATGGAGAGGAGGAAAAACTGTTTTTCCCAGAGAATAGTGAATCTGTAGAATTATCTGCCCAGGGAAGCGGATGAGGCTACTTCATTAAACATACTTGAGGTTCAGTTAAATAGATTTTTACATAAGAATGGAATTCGGGGATATGGAGAAAAGGAGGCAGGTGGAGTTGTCATTGATCAGATCAGCCACGATCTTATTAAATGGTGGTGCAGGCCTGATGGGCAGAATGGCCTACTTCCTGCTCCTATTTCTTATGTTCTTATGTTCAGATATTGCTTCAATTCTATGTTTTTATCTTTGGTGCTTTGAATTGTTACTTCATGTTTCGAAAAATTGCATGCAGGTGCTAAACTACCTAAGGCCTTAATACTTCAAAGATTTGCCCAACCCAGACACATGTGCAATGGTAGGGCTTCTCTTTGAAAGCAAGCATCACTTGGAGAAAATTCAAAAGACCACACAAAGCAGGGCTTCATTAGGAATGGCCTGATACTGAGCCACAGTAACAACCTTGGAGCAAAGCAATTGCTGATACTTTGGAAAGTAGCTTCAATGTGTCCTTCCAGTGCTGGAGCTATCAACAACATCATGCAGCTTGCCATCTGCTGTTGCATGCAGGAGGTTATTCAGGCTCTCTATGGGAGCATTCAATCGAATTTGCTTTTGCTAGAGACTAGCAGATGGAAACAGTGCAAGATTTGCAGGCTTTCCCATGATGTAGTGGCCCATTAATTGCATCCAGATTGCTACGTATGTCACACATGTTAACCGTACCACCCAACGGAAACAAATGAGATAGTACTGCCACATCATCCAACTAGTGCATGGTAATAAACGATGAACTATGTCGCTCAATCTTCGGTGAAAGTTATCATGCTTTTATTCTGCAGCTGTCAACGCAGAACCCCAATGAGGGCAAAATAATCAGAAGTGCAATAAAATAGGACATGGGCAGTTTATTAATTTCTCCTCCAATTAGGCTTGCATTGTTACTGTCTTATTGACTAGAGCTCAGTTGCTGCAATGGTATATTAATAGGTTGTTTTCCTTCTGGTTGTGATAACTCATAGATGTGAGCGGAGCTGTCCCTTTAAAACCAAAACAAACCCCCACAATTTGTCCGATTAATCACCATCCTGCATTTCTGAAAGATGAGTTCTGCAAAGGCCACTGGAGGAGTACATTTGACTAAGGGGGGAACAGTTGCCCTCAACAATGCCTACCTTGTGGGCATGCTCATCCGCCTGCATTTGCTTCATTGGTGGCAATGGAATTCAATACTTGCCACAGCCGCTCACTGTAACTAGCCATGATAAACTCATAGGCTGGAATGTAATTGTCAAATGTTTGATGCAATCTTAGGAAACTGCATAATTAATTGGACAGCAAAGCAACAACAAATGAGCCAACCTGTGATATAAATTTCTGCATTTCCTAGGATTCATGCCCAATACTTCAGACGTTCTTCAATGTAAATCCCTTCATCTTCTCCATCAGAAAGAAAGTTTCCTCCCTTCAATAAAGCAACTTATGCACGGAAAATAAAGCTGACTGACAAGGGGAGAGATAACAGTGCCTATTATAAGATTCTCAATTAGTCCTTGTTTAACAAATCTAATTCCCTTTGCTAAGCTTGTGAGTACTTTCAATCTCATTGTGGAGTTGAAAGGAGTTTGGGTATTAAGAATTAATTACTCATTTACCTGGACAATTTTATTCCACACGTACCTGGTAACATACTTGTCTAAAAACATACTCTCTGTGCCCAGTGCTCCATCTGTGCCGGTCTGAATCACAGGTGTAGAATTGTACAGGATGACGTATTCAAGTTATCTTTCCATTTCCAATGGGGAAATGCTTCTGCTCAAGAGTTGATTTAAACAACAAGCACAAAATAAAGGTCCTTGACCAATCTGCCACAACCCTCCTCAGAGAATACACTTTCATGAGTCCCTGGAAAATGTACACCATTTTTTCATATCTTGAGAAGCATCTTTCAGGGATAATGCAATTCTACATCACCTTTGGCAGTCTGAGGAAAAGAAGATTTGAAGATCAAGACCTCAAAGCAGGACAAACATTGTGGTCTATCAGGCAGCAATGCTTCCAGCCATCATGAATGCTTCTGAGATACAGCCTACCTACAACAGACATCATTACCATCAACAGTGCCTCATAAACTTTTCAAATCAATTGACAACATAGGTGGACTGATTTCAATCCCAATCCAACAACACCAGTCTTGAGGGTTAATGAAATTTAATTGATTCTGACAGTCAGATCACACTGTTCACATGCACATTACTAGACTCCTGCCGCAAGAAATTGCCACGGAGATGAAGAAAAGACCCAACCAAGTGTGTTCTCAAAGTCTCCTTGAAAAATGTAGTGTTTCCACTTACTCATTGGAATTCCTGGATATTGAACACTCAAAGTGGAGGAGCATTTAGAATGGCACTGAGAATCTATGTCTACTCACCATCAGCATAGAGAAGTCCAATGGAAACAATGGAAGGAGCGCCTATCTGCCAAACTACCCACTCGTGCACATGATCAAGCTCATCCTGTCCAAGCCTGTACTCCCTCTTCAACCAGCTCAGAGCCCAGAACTGTGAGGAAAGCAAGTCATCCTTGATCCATAGGGATTGGCAAAAAAAAAGAGATAGGTATTTCAATCTGTGGAACATAGGAACATAGGAAGTAGGAACAGGAGTAGGCCAAAAATGGCCCATCGAGCCTGCTCCGCCATTCTATAAGATCATGGTTGATCTAATTTATGATAATCAGATGTGTTGCATCTCTCAGCATATCTTCATTGGTACACTTAAAGCAGATTTTCCAATCTTAATTTAGTTTCAACCATCCAATAAACTCAAAATTCTGAAGTGATTTACAGTATAAGTTCTAAAATACAGACTGCTCAGGGATTGGGTCAGTCCGGATTTTTGGGCAGTACTTTTAAAATTCAAATTTAAGGAGGAACAAAGAAGAGATGAACAAGTATATGTTGATAGCTTGTTCATTAGCAAATACAGCATGCTTCATTTATCAAAACAAACAGTTTCAAAGAAAAATAAAGTCAACATGACAAAAAAGTAAACTTTTTTTCACTACAAAGAAATGAGTGCGCAATGCTTTAAATTATGTTTAAAAGTAAATATGGTAAAAGAAGAATACAGTATACAAATTAATTTATTTGTGATAAGATTACCTGTATTCAGCATGATCACTTGTTGACACTGTGCACCTGTGGCCCTTGTGCATGCATGCACACCAAAGTATGCTAAATTTAAAAATTTGAGATTTTTCAAAAAGTCCAGATTCTCGGGTGGTCTGGATGTCTGGCATCCGGATTTGTGGACTTCTACTGCATTGAACAATCTTCCTGGATTGTTAGATGAGAACGGTACAATATTGCATCATTTTTAAATGTACATCTTCCTGGCAAAATAGGCTGCTTTATAAATTGATGGATACCATTTATGAAATCTTTACCATGTGTCAAATTGGAGAACTGTCTGCCTGCATCACAGGTTTATACCTTTTGAGCAACAAGATTTGCTCAAAATATTCTACAAACCTCAAAGGACTTAATTAGAGATCTTTCCTTTTCACTGTAGACATCTAAGTTGGAAAATATTTTGCGTGTCATATTTTATTACAGTGTCTTTTGGATGGAGGGCATTTTATTTATTGCCAGCTCTAGCTTCACACTAGGTCCAAGCAGACTGGCAGCATGCACAATTCTCTGCCACATTGCCACTTCTGCTTCTTTATTGATCAGTCATTCTTAAAGGTTCTTTCTTCTAGCCATGGAAATTACATGAAAAATCCAACGCCTCTCTTCAATATAGTCAGCTTCATTTAAGCCGCGTCTCTCCTTTTGGTTATGCAGACATTCACCTGGGTAACTGCTTCAATGAACTAGGGCCCAACATTTGTCAAACATAATGGAGCACGATCATGGCAAGTGAGGAGGGATTCAGCAGGATCTTCTTTTGAGCAAAGCCTCAATCCCATTTGAAGTGCTCTTGGAAGTGGTGGGGGTTGGGATTACATTGATCAGAAGGTCAAGTACCTGCTCTCACACAGAATGGCGTGGGGTGAGATAGATGGAAAACTATTGTACTGGTCACATCTCTTGAAAGAAGCGGGCAGACAGTTCTTCAGTTTAATACATAAAGTACCAAGGAAAGTGGTAAAGCACATCTTCCTAGCATCAGAAAGACTGGAAGTAGTACAGAAATCCCCTCACAAAAACTGGTATGAAACAACACCAGTGCTAAGGCAGCAGCTCAAAGGATTTACTGTCAGTAATTGTTCCCATTGTCAGCAATTGGCCATGCATCAGAATTAATGTTTATTTCATCTTTTAATATGCCTAACAATTGTTTACTTCTGTGATCCAGCACTTAGCCATGGATCTAAAAACCATTATGATTGTAAAATGTATCCTCAGAAGCTCATATTGTAGATTTTCTTCATGCTATTTCCAATGTTTTTTTTTATTTGATAGTTCTTCAGGATAAAAAAGGTGACCATGTTCATTCTGCTTTTGTGAGTTCTGAACGATTTGATGAAGCCAATGAAGGAACTGCAAACTGTTCTTCAGATGGCAGAAGAGGTGCCAGACAGGTTTGTGAGGTGGTGGTCCTTCTGCCACTTTCACAATCCTGTGTGTTTTGGGTGTATGGATTTGAGGTTTCAATGCTCCTTCTCCAGTCTGAGTGTCATAGACAGTAGTCAATAGGAAGATTGCCTCCCTTAAGGAAGTTTTGAGTACAAACATAAATCTTTTCCTCTGTTTGGTAATCTCTTCCTATGGAAGAACTTAGAATAGAGATATACAATGTACCAGCAAGACTTCTACTCTTCTGGTAACAAAACAAATAATTATTGATTTATGGCATTTACAATATACTTCTATATTGCATTAATTGAAATAATTTTCTGGTACATCAGGATTGCAATGCCCATCTATTTTTGAATTGGCTGGACTTTAGATGCTTTTAGAGAACAGTATGATATTCTACCAATTATTTTTCAATATCACCCAGGATCCTGATTTTGAAACATCAGTGCTCCCACTGCACTAACTTCCTGTTGCAGTTACTGTCATTTATCTCCTGCTCTTACATATCTCCCTGAAAATTTTTACCATGGCAACCTACTGACTGTATTCATTTCAGTGTTTTACACACCTACCACCCTACATCTACATTGTCTGAAATATATTACCATTTTAAATACAGACCAGAACATCTCTATTTGTTTGACAATTTAGCAGCAATATTGGCCACAAGACAAAATATGAACTTGTATCTTTTCTTTCTATTTTAATGACTTGGATAGGAGGGCCAAGATGTTAAGCATACCATTTGTTGGCACTCTCAGCCAATCACATGCATGTATTCTAAATTTCTCTTGGTTTTATTCCCATAGATGTAATAATGGACAGAGTAAGATGTCAAATACTGATGACATTTTCCCAGAAATGGAAGACCGCCAGAAATGAACCTCTTAACAGGTTAAAACAGATACTAAAAGAAATATACCTCTTGAATGTTCTTGAATGTCTCATATGAGTCAAGAGACATTTTAGTGCCCAGAATTTGGAAGGGGTTGTTGGTATTGGGGAGGCACTGTGTGGTGGCTGTGGAATCAAACACACCATCACATTGACAAAATATGACAGGAAAATTACAACTGGGGAGATTTAGGACCAATCTCACAATGGGGATGGATACAAACACTTCAAACCATGTCCAAAATACACTCTTTTAGAATTATTTAATTCTCCCAGTGCACTGCTCAACATGGTGCATCTTCCTTTGCAACCATTTAAAAGAAGCATACGGAATGACTTGTATTGCTAGCACTGATATTATGCCAGGGTTGCTCGCGTGGCTCGATCAGGAAATGCCCAAGTGAAGTAAAACAACAAAGATGCCACTCATGGTGCAACTGGATTTTCAAATGCGGGCTACTGACAAACATATCTTTATGCAGTTGAGTTTCTAGGCCAATCATCATTAGTCAATATCTTAAATTTCCTCCTATCTTTTGAGAAAATGATTTCCCATGAGAGCGATTGGGTTATTTTGATCTGCAGCACATTTTTTGATCCCAGCTACAAAAAGGGATGCCATGGAGCTAAATGTATTGCTCCAATGGAATTCTCCTTATTAAAATGGAGAACAGAAGAAATCACTGCAAAGTGAAAAAGCATTAAAAATTAGTCTAACCACAATACTAACCCAGGTTTCTAAGGCACATAACTTTTTCCATCAAGGTAGAGTTATGCCACTACTTACTCAATGATCTGTGGTCTGAAACAATTAATATGAGAATTCTATCCCCAACCATGTCTGTACCAGAGCACCGCATACAAGCACTTTTAAAAATGTGTTAAAGGAATTAATACAAAATTATGCAATAAATTGCTACATTTACCAGGCCACCAATTACATTCTGACAAGAGATGTATGATTCTTAGATTACTTTTAAAAAGCCTGTTATAAATCAAAGGTACACAATTTCACAACTTTAGAAGATAACTGGTGACCTCAAAATTGCATTACAGGTGCCAACAGTGGACATTGGAGTAAATGGCTAATAAAATGAGAATTGAGTAGGATCCATCCAATTTCTGCTCATATGCTCATAGAACTGATCCCATGTGAAATGTCTGTAGAAAAAGCATTCTACTCTCTCAAACAATAAGCATTCAGCTGTAATAACTCCTGTAAGTTAACACCAACATTGTAAGGAGTTGTCATGCTGTATTTGTTTGAAGGAACTCCCAGCTTCGTTGAGGGGAGACAGTGAAGTGTCAGCAAAAGCTTCTGCAAAATGTCGAGTTTACTTCCTTCTGCCTCCATTTGCCTGAGGCAAACCACTAGAGTGTGAAGCTGAAATCATGAAGACTCTTAAAAAGAGCCTTTTGATTAGAAATTACTGCCATCAAGCATTCTGACAAAAGCTGGAGGAGACAGAACACAATTCTTAGCTACCTCCAAAATCAGCCAGCAATTAAGCTATTGCAAGCTTTTTAAATGGTCCACTTGCAAATGTAATCCTATTTTTTTCCAATCCCTCCAAATGATTTACCCAAACTTTGCCTGGGAGTGACACACCTGGTCCATTATTGCGGAACAAAGTTAAGGGACCCAACTGTGGAGTGGACGGAGCAATAGATTAGTTAGAAGGACATAACTGGAGTGGAAATATTTTCCGGGCCGTCATGTGGAAGGTCTGTTCAAGGTGAACTCCTTGCTACTAAGCATAATGACTCATGACTCTCAAAACCTTACCTTCAGATATTCATTCAAAAGGACAAATAATTTCCAATTCATTCTGGAGAAGTTAGCATAGGAATTCTTCTGTTGATCTGACTATTTGAAGTCAGGTGTCATGGAAGTATTACTACAGCTAATGGAAAAGATAGAATTAATTAATAGACCAGGCAAATTAGGTCAACAGTAAGCATCTACAAAATTCTTCACCTTGACACAAAACAATGCAATATACATATCAGAGAGCGGGTCTTTTCAAGAAAAACAGATCTCTCATTAAAAAAAACCACAAAATTATTCAAAATACAGATCCCAACAGGATATCATTCATTTTCACATATCTCCCAAAACATGAGCATTTGGGTTTCAGAAAAATGTTATCAGTTCATAAACATACATTCCTCCCAATGGCAGCTGTACAGCAGGAGCACTTGTTTTTGACAGACATGAAAGAAGGGGATAGGGAGGAAGTGCCTACTTTTTACCTGAGAGACAAAATGTTCCACCATAAGAAAGACAATCCCGCCAGGATCGACAATTCCCCCACAATGGAACAATCCTGACAGGATCGACAATGCCCTCACAATGGAACAATCCCGCCAGGATCGACAATGGCCCCACAATGGAACAATCCCGCCAGGATCGACAATGCCCCCACAATGGAACAATCCTGACAGGATCGATAATGCCCTCACAATGGAACAATCCCACCAGATCAACAATGGCCCCACAATGGAACAATCCCGCCAGGATCGACAATGGCCCCACAATGGAACAATCCTGACAGGATCGATAATGCCCTCACAATGGAACAATCCCGCCAGGATCGATAATGCCCTCACAATGGAACAATCCCGCCAGGATCAACAATGCCCCCACAATGGAACAATCCTGACAGGATCGACAATGCCCTCATAATGGAACAATCCTGACAGGATCGATAATGCCCTCACAATGGAACAATCCCGACAGGATCGACAATGGCCCCACAATGGAACAATCCCGCCAGGATCGACAATGCCCCCACAATGGAACAATCCTGACAGGATCGATAATGCCCTCACAATGGAACAATCCCGCCAGGATCGACAATGGCCCCACAATGGAACAATCCCGCCAGGATCGACAATGGCCCCACAATGGAACAATCCCGCCAGGATCGACAATGGCCCCACAATGGAACAATCCTGACAGGATCGATAATGCCCTCACAATGGAACAATCCTGCCAGGATCGACAATGCCCCCACAATGGAACAATCCTGGCAGGATCGATAATGCCCTCACAATGGAACAATCCCGCCAGGATCGACAATGGCCCCACAATGGAACAATCCCGCCAGGATCGACAATGCCCCCACAATGGAACAATCCTGACAGGATCGACAATGGCCCCACAATGGAACAATCCCGCCAGGATCGACAATGCCCCCACAATGGAACAATCCTGACAGGATTGATAATGCCCCCACAATGGAACAATCCCGACAGGATCGACAATGCCCCCACAATGGAACAATCCTGACTGGATCAATAATGCCCCCACAATGGAACAATCCCGCCAGGATCTCATGAGTTCTGTCAAAGTGCCCATTACTGCTCAAACCTGCACTGGTCTGTACATTGGTTTTTAGCAAAGTGTCATTATCGGGAAGTATAAAGGTGTTGTAGCAAGCCAGTAAAGTCATTAGATCAGGAGCTCACATCATCCAACTGTTTTATTGAGAGCAGATGGGTCTTCAGGCACGATATGAAGAGATTTTATCTCCTGGCTGATTATAGGTTCATTTCACCAGAATTTGAAGAATTATAGAGTAGGTAATGTCACGTGGTTTGCACTGGCAGATGTTACTTTGCAAACTCCCTATGAAAATCATCTCACTTATTTCTCAGGCCTGACTCTTCCACTCATCGAGGAGATAAAGCCGCAAGTGTTGAGCAAAAACATTCCCACGAGCCTTCTGCTCTCTGGGTCCTTCTCTTGGCCCTTAGTCTCCTGCTCCTCTAGTTGGTTTCCCTACGGCAATAATTGCTGTCTTTAATTGACAGGTTGTGCAGCCCATCATTGACAAGAATGAAATTCCCACCTCTCTGTCAGATATTGCAAGGTTACCCTCGATTGATACAGCCAACAAAATCTCAATTTCAGCAGATTTATTTCAACATTTCATGACTGCCTGGAACTGTGCCTGAATTCTTTTTCAGGGATATACAAGAAGGATGTGATGCCTTGGAAAATCTGTGGAATAGGTTTTAGAGATTAAACCTGAGAGAGTACTGCGTACTTGCTGGAGATCAATAAAGAATTTGATCCAGTTTAGTCTTGTTTTCCTTTTACTTAAATGTTATAGATGAATGACATAAAAGAGAAAATAAGCATTTACGGAGAGCCAACCTAATGTCCAAGCAGAAAAACCAGGAATACCAGGAAGGTCTAAGCACGTGAAGGAATTTATGCTCCCATTGAAATGAACGGTAAAGTAATTGGCATCTTCTTCATAGATGAGGATATCACTCCACCCGACAATTCCTGTGACAAGATATTCCAGTGAAAATTTTTCCATTATTTTTTATGTTCTCCTGTATCATGGTTTCATTAAAAGTGATCCTAGTTTTTAGGACAAATGTCAGATCACTCTTTCTTTGGTTTGGCTTCGCGGACGAAGATTTATGGAGGGGGTAAATTATGCTTCAATAAATTCACAAATGGGAGCTTAGATCTGAGAAATTGGCTGCTTGTATAGGATGTGATTACAGCTTATTTAACACAGCAAGTCAACATTTAAACAAATATTTTTAAGATAGAAGATTACTTTGGTTGAGAAACCAGGATCAAGGAAGCAAGTTAGCTGATGGTTAGGCGATATCAAGCATTGTTTTCAAAACTCTGAAGATGATGGTAGGAACAATAGGTCATAGAGCATATAAATTCATGGTTTAATTTGTAGTTACGTTTTAATTTAGTGAACACAGACTTTAACAGCAATGCAGGTGTTCATTGTCCATCATTTCTCAGGAACTGAGGAGGCAATTAAGAGACACCCATACTATTAGGGGTCACATATAGGCCAGAGATTTTCCTCTCTGAAGAGTGCTTTTGAACTAAATGGGTTTTTCTGATGCTCCAGTGACAGTATATCTCTTTAGTTACAGAATTTTTTTTTTAGTTATTTGAATTTAAGTACTCCAGACGCCATGACTTCTGAATGGCTCTCCAGAAAGTTAATACCAACTTTCCATATTCTGAATATGTTCAGGAAATTAAGTTTAGAAGATAATACAGTAGTTAATATACAGTATGTCATGGAAAGGAAGGAGCATTGGTCATCATTGTACAGAGAGAAAATTACTATAAAAATAAATAAGGAACAGTTTGAAGGATGTCCATCACAGAGGTAGCACATTAGGTGAAAGGCTTAGGTAAAATCCTGAAGACTCATTTTCTCTTCACCAAACGGCCATAGCATATAGCACAAGCCCATGACTTCTACCACCTAGAACGCGCATTCAAAAACAGACTGGGGGGGGTGTGGGTTAATTTGATTTGCGGCTCCAATAACTCAGTGGTTAGAGCACTGGTCTTGTAAACCAGGGGCCGCGCGTTTGTTCCTCGCTGAGGCCTCATTTCCGTGAGGGGCACTGGACAAAGGGGCAACTCTCTGTCTTCCTTACGGTAGACAAAGTTAAAGAATTTTATGTATGTTACATTCTAAATGTAGTGTTACGTGATAATAATGGAACCTTTACCTTTAATGGGGTGTAAATTTGACAGCACGGACTCGTGCGCCGAAATAGCCTGTTACCGTGCTGTATGTCTAAATTTAAATTTAAAAATTAGAAGGGAAAGGGCAGCAGGTGCACCCACAGGTTCCCTTCAAAGACGCACACCATCCAGACTTGGAAATATATCACCATTCCTTCATCTTCACTGGGCCTAAGTTCCTTTGCTAATTCCGGTATATTCATCCTAAAATGAACTGCAACAATTCAAGTTGTGGCTCACATCCACTTTCTGCTGGCCTTACCTTATGTCTCTATAATTACAAAAAACAGATTTCCCGGATTCATGGCTCATCTGATAAATCTACCTGCAAGCAAAGGTTAAATTTTCAAACACTTTTTCCTTAGATGCAAACTGCTGCATTTTTTTTCAAATTAGGAAGCCTTTGAAAATATAAAGTAATTTTAGCTTTCCATGAGAGTGGGGAGTGACTGGAAGGCTGTTTAAAAATAAAAGAATATAAGGAAACTTTGCTTCAGGCTAGCTCCAATGCTCATTTCTTCTTTGAATGGGGATGGGCTGGCAAACAGAAGTGTAAAGGTGGGGAGGCATTGCATGGGGTGGTGAGTGGAGACACCACACACATTTAATGTTTTATTTTAGGAGCCTGCAAGCCTTATAGTTTAGGGCACTATAGCTTTGGCCAGAGATCCCTAAATGGGCAAACTTCATTGCTCCAGATAATGGGCATTTTTTAAAAGTATAATGACAGAACTGCACATCCGATGTGATGCAAGGCCATGCACAGTCATCGAATAGACCACGTATTAAATATGTTAGCTTCAATTCACGACAGCAAACAAATGAATATGCCTTGACGACACTCTCATTTTCCACCCTCCTTGACCCTACTGCAAAACTCCTACCTATTCAGATCAGGCTCTTGAATCTTAAAAAAAACAAGGTAAGAATAGAGGTTCAGCCACAGTTCATCAAAAGTTTCAGGATCACAAATTTTCTATAAATGTGCAGTGTACTGACACTCAGTCAGTTCAGAAATTTTCATTAAACCGTTAGTCAATAATGCTCAATCAATCAGTTCCTGCTATGGCAAATTGAAATGGGATAAAGAAAACATTATTCCACTGTAGTTGCAATCAACCATCTGCTCTAATATTGTATTGACTGTTAAAGTTAGCTTGTTATTACCTTACTCCAATGAAGCATGACATTTTTTAGAGTGGAAAAAATAATGAAAATAGCCAGAAAGTATTTTATTTTACAGTATTTGCATAAGCATTCCTGAACATTAGATAAATAAAACTAGAAATTATCACAGTTTAAACATAGCAAGCTACAGAAATTGTGCTAAAAGTCGTATTACAAAAATGAAATCCAACCTTATATTTATAATACAGAATATGTGTAACGATATAAAATCAAGATGGACAGTAAGCAATGAAGATGTTATAGCCTGCATATATGTTTATCTATACAATGGATGCACGTACACCATTTTTTTGTAGTATTTTCACAAGGTATCATTATTATGCAAGATTTTATCTTAAGTTTTAAAAATACAAATTGACGAAAGAAATTGCATGTGGTCAAAAATAAAGAAATGGAATCAGCAGGAATTTGGAACTGAAATGCTCTTAAAATGAAAGAATTGAAAAGATAATCTTGCAGCAAGATGATGGCATGTTGCCCTGAGGCTTTCTGCTATCGTGAGAATCTTCCTGATAACACTCACAGAAGGAGAAGATTTTTAACACATTTTTGAGGGAAGCTATATGATGCATTTTGGCTTCTAACTTGTTAATAGGTTGGCTGGTGTGGATCTTCCAAATTATAACACCAAAATTAATTATAACTTTATTGGAATAGAGCTCAAGACAATTGTTAATCATAAAACAAGCTTAATTGCAGGGTAGATTTTCAGTAGGGTTATAAAATGTGTCCTATAATCCCAACTATCAATGTCTTTTGGCAGATTCTATACTGTCCCAGATTCTACCTAAAATAAAGAGGAAGGTAAATCTTTAATGCTGAATGAATCATGTCACTGCATTTTGCCCTAAGGTGGATAGCAATTATTCCAACAGGGCTCTAGGGAAAAATTGAAGGGATGCATCTACAACTCATTCTCTTCCTTCTTCTCCATCTCCACTGGAGTGACAGTCAAGGCAAGGACAGCAGGAACATTTTCAGGTTGCCTGTCTCTCTCAATTTAACACCAAAATCGTGCATGCACAGAAAGCCTCGTCAAGATTTTTATATTCCTTTCAGCCTTCTCTTTCTTCAGGTTCTCCAGCCATGGTTCCATATCTTCTATGGTGCTGTGGTTGAAATAGGCCACTGGCAACTAGGTGAAGGGTATGGCAGGTTTGTTCAGCAGGCAGAAGATGTTGGTTGAAAGAATATCATTCCCTGTACCTTGTAATAAAAGCTTTACAAACAGTTGCTTGTAAACTGTTTAACTTCTAATCAGGATCACGCAGGATATAACAATTGGAAATGTAAAAAAAATTAAATAATTTTCTATCTTTAAATAGGAATATGATGTAAGACAGGAGAAAAAAAGATGCAGAATTGGAGGGTAATTTTTGGTCCTACATACTTTGGTCTGAAAAGTGCAGTCCTCAAAGTACATTCCAGTGAACAGAGTGAAGACCTAAGCTATCCTGAAACGTGGAAAGTTCCACGACTATACAAATTGCCATCTTCTCAGACTTCTGCACTAACAAATAAGGACTAATGGCTAAGCATGCTCTCAAGATGTCAAACTACTTTGCAGTTTAAATATTCTCTGGAATTTAATCTTAAAGTCCTGCAAATGTGGCTCCCTCGTTACCTACAACAACCTTCATCAATGCTGCAAAATGGTTTATGGCTTATTCACAAGATGACAATTACAGTCCTTGCTAAGTTGACAGAGTTGCAGGTAGGAGTGGAATTTCTTGATTAACGAGGTAGTGTCCTCACAGTGTTGTTAAATCAGGAATTTAAGGATTGTAATCCCATGACAAAGGAGGAGCAAGATACAAAACTAGTTCACGACCTCCAGAAGTGCTGTCAATACCTGCTTTTCAAGTACCAGTGTACATTATAAGCTATTGGTCATGTCTTACCATTTATGTATATTATCAGGGCTAGCCATAGAACATTACAACACAGAAACAACCCCTTTTGGCCCTTCTAGTCTTTGCTGAACCATTTTTCTGTTTAGTCTCACTGACCTGCACCCAGTCCATAGCCCTCCATAACTTTGCCACCCATGTACCTGCCCAAATTTTTCTCAAATGTTAAAATTGAGTCTGCATTTACCACTTCATCTGGCAGCTGATTCCATGCTCCCACCTCTCTCTGGGTGAAGAAGTTCTCTTATGTTCCCCCTAAACATTTCTGCTAAAATCCTTAACTCACTTCCTCTGGTTTGTATCTCACCTATTCTCAGTGGAAAAAGCTCCCCTCATTCTTCTACGCTCCAGGGAATAAAGTCCTCACCTGTTTAACGTTTCCCTGTAACTCAGTTTCTGGAGTCTTGGCAATATCCTAGTCAATCTTCTCTGCACTCTTTTGATCTTACTGATATCTTTCCTGTAGTTAGGTGACAAAAACTATACACACTACTCCAAATATGACCTCACCATTGCTTATACAACTTTACCATAACCTCCGAACTCCCCTGAATTCATGGAGAATTGCAAAATAATCTTAGGTTGAATTACCCCACAAACCACCATCTGTTTCCCTATATGAGGCCTGGGATGACTTCCAATGCAACAACACACAGCCAAATGGCCTTTTCTAGCTATTCCATTCTATTACTTGAACAGACATTCAGCTCAGCGGACAACCAAATGACAACTGGAAACGATGATATGGAACTGGCACATCCAATAACATCAGACACTGTAAAATTTCCAAACTCTTAACATGTTTCTGAACTTTTATTATCTTAATCTCCCATTGAATTGCACAGCTCTCAAAAATCTGGTATTAAGCAATTTTAGCCAACTGGAGATTTTTTATATTGCTTTTTCACAGTTAGAGGGAATGAAGACAATTCCTTGGTTTTTCTATGTCTCCTTTTAATAAAGCAACAAATTTAGGTGGAGCATTCATTAGAAAGACCATTTCTAAAGCGCACTTCTCATTATATATAAAAAAATCAACCACCAAATCAATCAGTGTTTTTATTAATTTTATAACAGTAAATCTATAACAGTTACAAAATATGTGAATGTGTTTAGCACAATGAGTGTCCTGTAAAGCTCATGTCACATGAGCTGTTGCCTTGTAGAAAAAATGGGGGCGCTGCCGGAGCCGCTGTAATGGCCACTGGTGCAGACCCGTGGGGAGATAGGGGCCGAGAGACAGAGTTCCCGCGGGGTCCAACCGCCCAGTCAACTCCCTTCATCTCCGCACAGGCTTTAAACCTGCTAAAGCAGCCACGAGGGATTGAAGACTCCAAGGGAGTGGAGGACTGGCACAGGGCACCAGAAACTGTGGAGACCACCCCCGTCTGAGAAGGAGAAACAGAGGAGATGACCCATGGGATGGTGACCATGGCAGTGGGCCAGTGTGGGGTTGTGCACATGAAGGACCGCACACATGCACTGGGCTGCTGGCGACTCAAAGTGAGGAACCCGCAGAGGCTAGGAGCTGCTGGAGACTGCTGTCAGGGGACTCGAGCCGGGCTACGGACTGCTGGAGACTGGATCGAAACTGGCTGAAGAGATACCAGGTATCTGAACCGGAATGCAAGGGGGTGCCGAAGGTGCTGAAGGACTCCTGACATGTCAAAGGTTCGGATCTGGAGCTTGAGTTGCCAATGGATTGGACTGGACTCTGTATGGTTGCAGAGGCTGCGGGAGTGCTGGAGGTGAATCTACACACCTGGAGGGAGTTCCCTTTTGCTTCTCTTTCTCTGAATGTAAGTGACACCGGGCAATTTCTGCCGATGGCGAATCCGTCTGCCTTACAGCAGGCAGAAAGCAATTTCTTGTAATATAACACTGCTTTATTACAATGACAATAAAGTGAATTTTGAATCTAGCGACCCAGGTTTGCTTTCTGCCTGGAATTTGCATTTTCTTGCTGTGAGCATGTGGGCTTCCTCCATATATTCCCAATATTGTGCTGGCTGGTAGGAAAATCAGAGTGTAGTTGATCAACATGTGAGGTTGATTAGGTCTCCATCGGGCACACAAAACTCAAAATGGTCAATCAGTTTACCTATCTCGGCTGCACCATTTCATCGGATGCAAGGATTGACAACAAGATAGACAACAGACTCGCCAAGGCAAATAGCGCCTTTGGAAGACTACACAAAAGAGTCTGGAAAAACAACCAACTGAAAAACCTCACAAAGATTGGAGTATACAGAGCCGTTGTCATACCCACACTCCTGTTCGGCTCCGAATCATGGGTCCTCTACCGGCATCACCTACGGCTCCTAGAACGCTTCCACCAGCGTTGTCTCCGCTCCATCCTCAACATTTATTGGTGCGATTTCATCCCTAACATCGAAGTACTTGAGATGGCAGAGGCCGACAGCATCGAATCCAAGCTGCTGAAGATCCAACTGCGCTGGGTAGGTCACATCTCCAGAATGGAGGACCATTGCCTTCCCAAGATCGTGTTATATGGCGAGCTCTCCACTGGCCACTGAGACAGAGGTGCACCAAAGAAGAGGTACAAGGACTGCCTAAAGAAATCTCTTGGTGCCTGCCACATTGACCACCGCCAGTGGGCTGATCTCGCCTCAAACCGTGCATCTTGGTGCCTCACAGTTCGGCGGGCAGCAACCTCCTTGGAAGAAGACCGCAGAGCCCACCTCACTGACAAAAGACAAAGGAGGAAAAACCCAACACCCAACCCCAACCAACCAATTTTCCCTTGCAACCGCTGCAACCGTGTCTGCCTGTCCCGCATCAGACTTGTCAGCCACAAACGAGCCTACAGCTGACGTGGACATTGCCCCTCCATAAATCTTCGTCCACGAAGCCAAGCCAAAGAAAGAAAAGAAAAAAAGGTTGGGAGGAACTAATTGGGCATATGGGTTTAATTGGGGGAGATGGAATTAATTTGAAAGTCTGTATAGACTTGATGGGCCAAAAGGTCTCCATCTGTGAAACTACAAGTCATTAAAAAAACATCTGGTCAGACATGATGGTACAAAGCAGCAATAAAAGCAGAAAATGCAAAATATATAAAATATCATGGCAGAGAATAGATTCCTATCATCAATTTATGGCCCTTATTTGGAATTGAATTAAAATATTTTAGATATTTATGACCATAATGTCATGCCATTTCACTGGGTGCCTACTCAACAATGGTGCAGTTTTGGAGTTTGTTCCATTTAGAATCAGATTGCATCTGATGCATACTTAAATCCTAAACCAAGTGAATTAGCAAGACATTTTAAATTTTAGTTTGTACATTGATAAAGCATAATAGTGGAGATTTTATTAATTAATGATTTTGAACCATCTTTCACCATCTACTTCTCAATTTGACATGTAACTTTAACAAGTTATTTAAATGATGTCGTCCATAATTATTGCCATCAGTGCAGCTTTCCTGAAAGAAACAGTTGTGAGTCATTAACGTGAGGCACTTTGGTGAGAATATTCCTAGGAACAGGTGTTATTCTTCTGCACTTTTATGCCTGGAGGGCACAGTTTCATTTCTTACTTTGTCTTGTATTCAAGCATAAATAATACATGATGGCAGGTAAGCTTGAAATCTGAACATGGTTTGCCATATTTTGTCAAAGAACAAAACAATTGCTAATGCCCCTTGTGACTAAACTATTTACACTCAACTCGCAATTGCATTCTGTTGGATCATTTTCTTTTTGGAAAGCATTTTTCATTGTTTTATCTTCTGGCACAAAGTGTATAATGAATTACCATCAACATATCAAAATCCTACATTTGTTCTCTCACATTCTGCAAAATACTAATTTGAGCAATGAAGTTATTTTCTGAAAGGCAGAAGTTCAGACTTCTGAATTTGCTCTGTAATATTTGCATAGTTAAAATAACACCACAATTGTATTAACATTCTTCCCTCTGTTTGCCTAAAAGGGGAATATGTTAAGTTATAGATACCAGTGGGCTCAAGAGTTTAAATGTTGGTCCATGTTGCTTTGGTCTGACATGGTCATTGTTGATGACCTCAGTAATTTAGGTTAAGGGAGTGTAAGACAGAAAAATTCTAACTGATGGTCTATTTTCACACATGAAAAAAATTTGGGATTTAGGTAAGCAACTAAACAATACTTCTGGCATATACACTATTAACTGTTTCTCAAAGAAAATGAGCATGTTCATTTTAAAATACACTAAAAATAGATATGAACATTGGAAACAAACAATCATAGCTTTATAACTGTGCTAAACAGATGTTGAATTATTCTATTATATATTGCTATTAGCTGATTATTTATCTTTTAGGTTCCAGAATGTACTCTTCCAAGGATCAGTAAAACAAGTATTCTGTTGCTGATCAAATGTGTCTTTCTGACTGTGGACATGAACTGAGCTGAACTTCATTCTTAACGCATCAAAAAGCAAAGAAATTGCTCCACTATTCCAGGAATAAAATGTCCAAAGACGAGGTAAGCTGTAAGATCAGTGCAGTCTGCAAGCACAAGGAACGCAAACCAAAGAAGCCGCATTACATTCCCAGACCATGGGGCAAACCATACAACTACAAATGCTTTCAATGTCCTTTCACCTGTATGGAGAAATCACATCTTTATAACCACATGAAGTACAGCTTATGTAAAAATTCTCTTTCACTGCTCATAGAGTCGGATTGGCCGTACAAGAAAAACAATATTCTGAATTCTGATCTTCGCTTATTGCAAAGTACTGCAGAATGTGGGCAAAATGGAAAAAATAGCGAAGACTTGGAAAACAGTGATAATATTTCAATGGCAGCTGAAAGTTCAACCAAAGTTGCTGACAAGTGGGATACGTGCAAAGACAGCTTTGAATTAAGCACAGATCTGACCATTTTAGAAGGGTCTGATAATCGGACATGCTCCTTCAGAGAAAGAGATAAACTAGGCTTTCCCACTGAACAGAAAGCAACAGAGGACTACAAAAAAGCACAGGAGATAAGCTGTTTACCTGACACTGACGTACAATCTCCCTCAAGAAGCAAAATGGCAAAACTAAGCAAAAAGGATGAAACTGATTTCATTATAACTGATGTATTTTCCCTGAAGGACTCAGTCATGAAAAATAAGATTTTACCAGCTGCAGGACTAGGAGCCAAGCTGAAACAGTACAAGCTTCCTAAGAACTGCGTGAACAGTAATGGAATTCTCATGGAACAGTGGAGGCTGGTCACATCTGGGCAGAGAAAAAGCACAGCTGACATTTCTTCAGCATGTACTGATACAAATGTAATTCCATGCTATCCACCACCAGCATATAGAGACTACCAAGAGCCGCAGGGTCTGAATCTCTCGGTGCTTGGAGTTAATTACCCCATGAACCACAATCTGTTCTCCTATTTGAGTCCTGGGATCACTTCCAATGGAACAACACCTGCACAAATGGCCCAGCTGCCTTTTCTAACCTCGACTCAGTTAGTTCCTCCACGATCTGGGCATTTGCAATCTGCACCTCTTCCAGGAAGATCTCCAGCTCCGTCCAGATTTTTCTATCCCCTGTTATTTGAGCAGACATTTAATTCAGCAGAGAACAGAGTAACAACAGGGAAGAATGACCAAGAGGCAGCAAGCCCAATGACTCCGAATATCCTTACACCACAAATGCCTGATATTCCCAATAAAACATATTTACATAAGATTCCTATCCTAAGGCCTCATATAAGCAAAACCTCGGGTCAGGTGGAAGGGAGTCTAGCTAATACCAATTTCAAGTCCTTGTTATCCCATGATGCTGAACAGAAATATTCAACACAAACCAGGGAAAATACCACAATAACTCACAAAACTGCATTTATGTACAAGTCTCCAACTTGTAACAACTCAAGAGATGCTGAAAATTTGTCCACTAAACTGGAAGCTATAAAAAATCAAGAGAGAACTATGACCATTTCTGCAAGGACAAATGAAGCTTCAGCAAGGTTTGTGGAGAATACATCACATTCATCACTGGATTCAAAAGAAAACACAAGCAGGACAACATTACTATTAGGTCCACTTCCAGCAGAAAATCCAAAGGAACCAGGCAACAGGTTAGTTAACAATTTGTTTTGGTAACAATTGAAATGTATTTCAGTTACTGCTCTAGCTGGATGGAGTATGTTTTGTTCATTGTGCTCAGATCAAGAACACGTAGCAAATGAACAAATATAAAGGATTAAAATAAATTGGGAGTGATCAGATCATCAAGGCATGAATCAAAACAAGTAAAATCCCTGCTTCTCTGCTACAACAAAGTAATGGAGAGCATGCAGAATAGAAACAGGCCCTTTGCCTCGTCTTTCTATGCTGACCATCAAGTTCCTATCTATCACCATTCAGGTGCCTTGCCGTCTGGTGTAGGCGATCATGTCTCTCCGTCCGTCAAGATCTCTGACCTTCCAAATTAGTTATTGTCTCCTCTCCTTTGATGAAGGCTTCCTCTTTGAGCTGAGAACATAGTCAATGTTAAGTTCATGATTATACAAGGTGGTTTCCCGTTGCCTTCTTCAGTTCCAGTGTCCATACTGGATGGGTAATACTCGCCATTGATCAGATATTCAGCTGTCCAGCATTTTTTAGCTTCACAACCATAAATTCCACTTCTCTCAATTACTTACTTCTTAACTTAGATCCATGTCTTCTTGGTCCAGGTACCTAAATCAATGTTCAATTGATTCCTCTACAGGGTGTGTGTTTCTGAACAAATAACTTCCAATGTAAACATCAATGGTTAGAATAAAACACCATCTTTGTATTTATCCATTAATAAAATCATAAAAATCATAGAAAATATGTGCCACAGTAGTCCATTTGGGTATTTTAGCCTGCACCATCATTCAGTGTGAACATGGCTGATCATGTGACTTCAGTACCTATTCCTTCTTTCTCATGCTACCCCTTCATCCCTTTAATAAGGTCCATGTCCAAATCCTTTATGAATATATCTAATGGGCTAGCTTCAACAACTTTCTGTGGCAGTTCAACATTCAATGCGAGGCATGGTTTAAGAATAGACATTTAAAGGGGGAAATGAAAAAGAACATTTGAGTATGAGAAGGATTCTCATGGTATTCTGCCTATTGCCAGATTTTTTCCAGCAATGATGCAGATTCTGATGGAAGACACAACCTGTGCATCAGGAATCAGACCCGGGTTCGAATCCGGCGCTGTCTGTAAGGAGTTTATACGTTCTCTCCGTGTATTCATGGATTTCCTCCGGGTGCTTCAGTTTCCTCTCACCCTCCAAAAAATTGTACGGGGCTTGTAGGTCAATTGGTGTATTTGGGGCAGCACGGGTTCATGGGACAGAAGGGCCTGTTACTGTATCTCAAAAAATTCTTTAATATTAATTCCTTTGCATTTTCTCCCTGGCACCTACCTTATATTCAGATGATTGTGGAGAAGTTTGAATTTGACTTGAAAGTATTCCTCACATACAACTCTGATTATCCAAAATGGTCGAGACCAGGCCCATATCGGATAAACACCTTTTTAGGAGAACCAGTCATTTTTTTAAAAACAGCCCAGTAGCAACAGAAAATCACTTGTAATAGTGTTTAAATAACAACAAACAAGAAGGGAAGGCTTTTTAAGCATCAAAATAATGTTTAACTCTCACCAAAAAAAAAAATGCTGGCCACTGCCGATCACTGCCACCTCCACACTGAGACCATGCTTGTGCTGGGGGCCCAAGGGTCCTGCTCCTGCCTAGGAGCTTGAGGTCCCCGCTGCTACCGGGAGCCCGAGGTCTGCTGCTGCTGTCGCCAGAAGCCCAAGGTCCCCGGTCAGTTTGGCTCCAAATAAAATTTTGGATAACTGAGGATTTCGGAGAATCCAACTTTGGATAATTGGAGTTGTACTGTATTGAAGTTCGTAATACCCAATGAAGTATGTAAATAATGTTCATAATTTCCACTTGGGAACTGTGAATCTTGTCAAAATAATTATTATTTATGAATGTAGCACCAGGATTTGACATGTATGAGTAATTTTCTTTGCTTCAACTTCATTGTTAGAGATCTTTAATTTTATTTTTGCACAGGGCAACCAGATTATTGATCAGATCAGAAGACGGAAGGGTATATTTCTGACTCCATGGACTTGTTATATGTTGGGGAATATTGCATGTGCTTGTTTGAATTCTACTGATACCATTATTGCATATTTCAAAAGATTCTTTAGAAAACTTTTCAATTGCACAACTGCAGTAGAGAATATATACTACTGCTTATATGTTCAGAACATCCCAAAGTATCTCATCATCAATTATGTTATTGTTGGGATAATGTACTCAAAGTCATTGCTCTCTTCCATACTAAAAATAAGTAAACTAATTAGATACAGATCCTTCCAGTGTTCTTATCACCCAACTTAAGGACACTCTGTATATATAAACAAGCATTTGAGAGTTCGGCGGGATAGATGGGGATACATGTTCCGTCATCTGCAGGGCTGGACACATCTTCTGCCTAGATGTTGTGGCTCCTGCTGAGGTTCTACAGCACTTTTGTGTATTAACTACAATCACACTAATTTTCTTGTTTCACAGCCAAGAATACTACGTTTAGATTTATATTTTTAAAATTTAGACATACAGCACAGTAGCAGGCCCTGCTTCCGTAAACCCCCACACCCCCACCCGAGCCCATGCAGCCAAATTATCCCAATTAACCTACAACTTCTGTATGTTTCGAAGAGTGGGAGTAAACTGGAGCACCTGGAGGAAACCCACATAGCCATGGGGAGAACATATAAACTCATTGCAGACAGCACCGGATTCAATCCCGAGTCACTGGCACTGTAATGGCATTGCGCTAACTGCTTTGCTAACTGTGCCGTCCTTGCAGATCATTGAGCAATGGCAACATCATCTCTGTTCCACCATGCATGCTATTCTTTTTTTCATGTTTTCATTTTTAGTGACAAGATCAACATTTTTCCAGAATCAGAATTTATTGTCATGAACATGTCAATACATTTTATAATTCCCTAGCTATTATGTAGGGATAAAATTGTGCTTTGGTAGAGGTGCAGAATGAGTGATAATAAGCAGACTGATTGCACTGGGCAACAATTTTTTTTTCCCCAAAAGGTTTGCTTCCTGAAAAAAAAATTGGGGATTATGATAGTCAACTTCAAGCTGAACACAAAGATAATTTCAGATTTGCTGTATCACGTAGAAAGTTGGAGAAACATTAACTTTTATTGAATTTAGGATGTTTCCCTCATAATGATGCTGACATATTGCATTAGTTCAACTGACCTAAAAATGTTTTGCCGCTGATTTTCATTTGTACTCAGCATCTGATGTCTCTCGTGTTAGTATCCAACAATAGTCGGCCAGCATTGATGGATTCAAGTTGCCCAGATACTGCTTTTCCATGATTGCAATATCTTGGTGAAACCTTTCATCATGTTCTTCAATGACTGCATCAAGATCAGCAGAGAAGTCCAAGTGTGAATGCAGAAAATGAATTTTCAATGACATGTTGCACTTCACGGTTTTGTATGTTTGAATAAGACTTAAAATATGACAGGAAATCACAAAAATTGGTTACACCTAAAAAAAAGGGTCTGTGATAGGAATCTTTTAAGGTGATTTTTGTTATTAGCTGCCCAAAACCCAAAAGTATTTTGGAAGCAAAATTTTCATTGTCCCGTGTTGTCTGTCATTCAGCCAGCTCACATTTCTTACCCAATCATGGAATTGAGATGCATATGGTGAAAATGCTGACCGTTAAATGTCATCCCCACATACCTGTTTCTTCCACTGCAACAACTTGTTAGAGTGGAGGATGAGGGGAGAGCAACGGTGAAGGAATGTGGGTTTGATTTTTCATTCGACACCCACTTCCCGCAGCATCGAAGGAAGAGCAGGATTCAGTACAATTCGGCCCTGTTGAAAGTCCTCAACTTCACAGATTCTCACACACACACATAGCTGAGAATTATTTCCCTAAATTACCTCTGAAGTGTCATTTTTAAGAAAGAAGAGCTTTATATTAGCCCATTTATGTTCTTGGCATGACATTTTAAGGTGTTAACACAAGTTGCTTTGACACAACAAGCACAATTGCCAAGGTGCATCCAGCAAATTCCTTCAACCAGATAATCTGTTTCTGTGACATTGGTTAAGAGATAAATATCGGTCAGGTGACCAGAGTTAATGCTCTTGCCTTTTTTCAAAATTCTACGATGGGATCTTCTACACTCTCCTGTGAGAGCTGACGTGATCTCAAATGACCATCTAAATGACCACATCAATGCCATCATGCACTTAGAGTCTCCAAGGTGGGACCTGAGCCTACAGTCTACTAACTCTGAGGAAAGATTTCCACCAACGGATTCATAGCTGGATGCTTCTTAATTCCTTTTAATATATACATATAACAAAATAATGTTTCTCAGTGGGAATAGTTGGCTTAGTCAAAATATAAATTTTCAAGATTACTTGTAACAATGGGTTTGAAAGAAGATTTCATAGAGATTAATTACTGGTTATCTTATGCCTAATAAGGCAAGATAACTAAATAGATCAATAATTGGAGTTAAGTTGTCCATGATGAAATTTCTGTTTAGTTCAAACATTATTTATTTTGCATAATCATAACCAAATTTTCTCTCCAGTTCATCACCTTGCATTGAGACCACGTCGGCACCTCACCAAAAGATACTTCCTCAGTGGAGCACAGAGCTTGAAGAAATGACAAAAGGAAATCAAAGGAGCAGCCCAGAGTTGAGACAAATGTCCCCATCTTCATCTTCCCCAGAATGTAACAGCCTCTGCAAATCTGGTAAAACATCAAACTGCCGTAAGACAGACAATAGCTCCATAGTGCTGATAAATGACCTTTGTAAAGTTATCCACGAATATCAAGATGTTGAAGAACAACTGTGCTTTGTGGATAATGAAGATACACCTGGGCAGAAACAATTAAGGGGCCAACTAACTAAGATTAGGAAGGAATTGTTCCATATCCGGCAGGCATTGGAAAAGACATCCAAACAACATGAAGGACCCTTGGACCTTTCTGTCAAAAAGTCACTCGATGGGATTGTGAAGAGTCATAAGAAGAGTGAAAACTCAGAAGAAATATTTGAAAATTGCGGTATGCAGAACAATAGCTTAAAAAGAGTGGAGAAAATGGACAGCAAGTGTACAGAAAGGACAATCAGTAAAGTAAGAGCATCGCAAGACTGTTTTGCGAACACAGACAATAAGTCATTGGATTTATGCGTGAAAGTGCACAACTTTGAAAGACTCAGAACCCCTTCAGAAATCCACAGAGTTACAACTAATAAGCCAGATATGATTAAAGCAAGCATCCCCCGGCTGCCAAAGAGCATATCAACAGAGACTACTTACATAAACAGAGCAACAAAATGTGAAGCAGACTCCAGTGTACCTCTTAGTGCAGATGGAAAATTCAACTTACGACCTCGGCACCTGCTTCCGTTGGCCGAGGAGTACCACACAGAGGGTGAGACCTTGAAAAGGTTGCAATCAGTTGAAAATCAGAAGGACGAGGATAAGTTGTGCATGGTCAGCCCTTCAATGGCAGAAAGGTTAGGACCAATAACACAGAATAGGATAATATGAATCCAGCAAATTGTAAGTTGGTACTTAGACAGGAGAGCCTAATTAACACCCAGCACTGGAACAGATCTCTACAACATCTGGAAAAAAAAAAGAATCGCAAACATTGTTGAAAATGGAATGGTATCAAACAGGAAATAGTGGAGTCGCATTTGTGAATTAAAGGAAAGCCCTCAAGTTTTCATAAACTACGTGATTTGATATGTCCCATTCATCTCATACTTCAGCTGCAATGCATATTCTGTATTTTAGTGCAAATATCCAGATACTCTGACCTCCTACAAAATTGACTAAAATTCTAATTTCTCCATTTTTACCTTTATTCGTGCACATATGGAGAAGTTTACATATTTTGTGAAAAATCACAGGGCAAAATTGTGATGTGTCTCACATGTTTTCAGGTCTGAAACAGAAGCCGCAAAGCCAGATTCAAGAATACACCATCCAGGGGAAGGAGTGCGCACGCTGCCATATTGTCCCATGTTCTCAACAGCCTTCTTTACCTGCCACATTATTTAAATATACTTTATTAGTATTATTGTTCCCATATCAGTACCTGTGTTCACCCAGCACGTAATGGTATGAGTATTCAGGAAACAGCTTTTGGAGGTAATGATTAACGTTATTATAGGTAAATGGCATTAGAATAAAACAATGTGGGGCTGTTTATATTCTCACCAAATGTCAAGTTCCTGATGCACACTTGCTCAGAATGTGAATAACTTGTTCTCAAAATAGAAGCAGTGTGCAGAAACCTGTAGCAATCCTTGGATTTTAATGTGATCTGCACATTCGGATGGAATGGCACCAACCAACAGGTGCCAAACAATTGTGATCAGGGGATTCAGATGTACTGATAGAAGCTAAAAGGTTTGAAGTATGTCACAATAATTTTGGAGGAGAGTGTTGGTATTGCTATTGGAAATGGTGAAATGATAGATGGGGTACCCCACTGGCCAACTGGACGAGGCAACTCTCCTGGATGTCTTCCTACAACCTGGTGGATAAAGGCTTTTCAACTCTCTGCTAACTTCCTTCACCACAACCTCCAAAGAAATGTTCAGAAACTGAAAGGGCACTGCAGCCTCTCTTCACAGGTCATCGCACAAAATTCTTGGTGAAAAGACCTTTGTCCATTTAAGAACTACACTCTGCCTTCAAATGATGCCAGGATTGCATGAAAATAATGGGTTCCACGAGCAAAGGAACCAATAAACTGGCAGTCTGCAGAGCTTATTTTTACTGACAAGTCATACAAATTTGGAGTCTTCTTTGTGGCCCTGTGATATATTGTTCTGTGCATGAAATTATACCGAAACCAATTTCTACTATTTTGTATTTGAAAAAGCAAATGATGAGTTTAAAAACACTGATTATTTAATTTTTAATTTAGAGATACAGCATGGTCGCAAGCCCAAGAACACCCACATGACAAATTAACCTACTAACCCTATGCATCTTTGGAAAATGGGAGGAAACCCGGTGCACCTGGAGAAAACCATGGAGACAGGGAGAATTTACAAATTCCCTACAGACAGCACCGGATACAGATCCTGGCACTATATAATAGTGTGGTGCTGACCTCTACACAAGAAGTCCCCAAACTTTTTAGACCATCGACCCCTTCAAGGAATCCTTGGGGTGGTGGGAGGGTTGTGGTGGTGCTGGACTGGGGGCATCACAGGATGGAGGGTGGTGACGGACTTGCCACTCTGTCAGTCCTTAGAGGCTGAAGCCAAATACAACATGCTGGCTGCCAAGGCCAGCTCTCGCCATTAAGCACTATTTTCCGTAGACATGCCCCTACTTTTGACCACAGTAGTTCAATCAAGACCCCCTCCCCCCACCCCTGCCATTTATCAATCCCCCCTTTTGACCCCCTGGCATTTATTGACCCCTTGGATTGTCCCCATCAACCCCCAGGGGTCAATATCAACCACTTTGGGGACCCCTGCTCTACACTAATCCTTTAATTTTCAACCTCCAGTATTTGACATAAATTAAATACACAGTTTGCAGTGAGTGATAATCAGTGGGAGCTGAGTGGCT